>NC_079439.1:27884889-28159889 GCF_903798145.1 Danio aesculapii | reverse complement strand
CACATGCATACAGACAAACATAATCACTATTCAACAGGGAAATCATAAATCTTTCTCAACAGGACACAGCACATCTGAATATCTGCAGACACTCGAGTGCCCATATGAGAATAAGAATATATCTGCGAAAAGGCAGAGGGTGTGGTGCAAAAGAGATGCCCACGACGAAAACTGCTGCACGGGCCTTTCCTTCCAGTCGACCGTTACTGTGCTGGAGGGAGGCAAAGTAGACGTGGAAGATGATGGAAAGTCCTTCAAAGTCTCTGTACGGGAATTACCTCAAGGAGATGGAGTTTACTGGTGTGGGTTCATGACTGAGGACAAGGCTATCGTTAAACTGGCCGAGGATTACTTTACCGAGAGTAAGATGAAATACGCATTTTCCGTTAGATGGTTTTCTCAGTGTAAAAGAGCACTGCACTGTACAATTAAGTTCAATTAGATGTCAATTATGTTATAAAATTTACAGCATCATCGACACATCCGTTTGCAAGTTTTGTTTTTAAATATTGTGTGGTCTGGAAAACACCCGCGCGTTCAAAGGTTTGACGTCTTTAAAAGGTCTGAATGAAGATTTTAAAATTTATACATCTTAAAAACGTGTTTTAAATGTCTATTTAACACCCGAAAGCTTCTTAAAAATGTACGTTCTCGTTTTGAAGATGATCAATACACAAACATCATATAGACGTCTCTGCAACGTATGCACCAGGGAGTAATTAATGAAATTTGTAGTAAAAATATGATCGCGGTTTTGCTTCACATATTATAATTATGATAATTATGATATTATAATTTACAGATAATACAAAAGAATCTAGTGACATTTACAGATCAATTTTGTGTCAATTGTAAATGCCAGATAAATTACATTAATTTCTTTATAAAATATACTGACAAACTTTTTTGTTGCGTTAAAAAAAGTGACGCTAAAAACCAGCATAAAATGTAATATACAACCTTTTTGTCCATGGTTAAAATGGACACTGTTAAAAATAAACAGACTTATTTCAATAATAAAGAAAAAAAACTAACAATTGTAAATAAAACGTTTGTTTACATAACGATTTCACTTCAGAAGTCTGTATTTAACAGTATATAACTGTAAAACAAAAACCTGTAAAATTGCATGAAATGTCTCATTATATACAATTGAAGTCAAAATTATTAGCCCCCCTTTGAATTTTTATTTTATTTTTTAAATATTTCCCAAAAGATGTTTAACAGAGCAAGGAAGTTTTCACAGTATGTCTCATAATATTTTTTTTCTTCTGGAGAAAGTCTTATTTGTTTTAGTTTGGCTAGAATAAAAGCAGCTTTTAATTAAAAAAAAAAATTAAGGTCAAAATTATTAGCCCCTTTAAGCTATATATTTTCTTTTCTCGATAGTCTACAGAACAAACCTACCTTATACAATAACCTGCCTAATTACCCTAACCTGCCTAGCTAACCTAATTAACCTAGTTAAGCCTTTAAATGTCACTTTAAGCTGTATAGAAGTGTCTTGAAAAATATCTAGTAAAATATTATTTACTGTCATCATGGCAGAGATAAAATAAATCAGTTATTAGAAATGAGTTATTAAAACTATTATGTTTAGAAATGTGTTGAAAAAAATCTGCTCTCCGTTAAACAGAAATTGGGGAAAAAATAAACGGGGCTAAAAATTCAGGGTGGCTAATAATTCTGACTTCAACTGTATGTCACCGTTTATTTTATCGAATACATTCAGGGAATTACTCTTTCACTGTGTTTTTAAAATGTTTTAATTCATTTTTAATTAATTTGTTAGTTTTTAATGTCTAAAACATACAGCCTGTTAATCTTTATTCATGTCCGTTACAGCTCCGTTTAACTTCATTTGGTCCATCCTCCGTTGGATTTTATTTCTTTTGCTTTTGTTGTTGACCATCTCAATTCACATTTATTCAAACAGTGAGTGCTCACACAAACCATCTCAATTTATCATAATGCTGAAAAATACCTTGAACTTTGGACGCGTCTTTAACCTCTGTAAATAATTCTTTTTGCTTGCTTACATGTAATTCTGTTTTGCTGACAACAGGGAAAGACGCAGTCACAAAGGTAAGCGGCACAGACTCGTTTTCATCAGTTTTAATCTCACTTAGCTGGAAACAGTAATACAGTATTTTAACAAAATGTACTGATTTATTTTGAAGACAACATAAATGATGCCTGATGCCAAAGGAGGTGAAAGAAAGAGGCAGCGGTCGAAGAATAAAGAGAACACGGTTGAACAAGCCGTCCAATGCAAATGTAGCCAACAATTTATATTTTTTCTTCTAAAGAATAGTATAGCTTCTACAGAAAGTTTGATTTAAAATGCATTTATTAATTATGTGCCATTTGGAAATTAACATTAACATAGGTGCAATATGATTTTATTTGTAGATACAGAAATAAAAGCTTGTCGTGTTTGGATTTAGTATGAGAAAGTTTAATTGTTCTTGAAAATAGAAATTCGGGTCAATTATTGGGTAAATTAAACTGTTGGGATACGTTTATTAATAATTTTAAATTTACAGTTTAACTCTGTGGTTGGGTTTGTCAATATTTGACCCAAAATTGGGTTGAAACAACCAGTATTAATAAGAGTGTGCTTTTATCATGTAAAATATTTTTACTGTGGATGTTTTCCTCATTAAAATATGCCTGAACCTGCAATTTGCTAAATAAACGTCCTTGATGTAAAAAACAAAGCAAAACAAATGTCATCATTGCAACACTCAAAGAGTGACGTTTGCTGTTTGTTCAAACTATTTATTTAAAATGCGCTGAAACAACAATTCTTGAGGTTTTTTAAGGGGGGACTAATGTTAACTGAATAAATTTGTGTTGGGACAACATGAAAGAATTGTGTGGAACCCAGCATTTTTACAGTGTATTGACCTTATTCTTTGCGTACAAGCCGGCGGAACCATTTGAATCTCTTTGTCTCAAGACTTCTTATTCACTTCAATTCATTTTTAGATGTTAAAAACAGCTCGTTTTGCTGCTTGATGTTACAAACTGATATTTCCTTATTATATTATTCTACTTTGTCTGTATAGTCATGGACACACTTATCTTTAGAGCAAGTAGTTTGACCTTTTTCTGCCGTTTATTATTCCTAGTCATTTCTCCCATAGGCAACTGAATGGGAAGTTCTAAAACGATCAAAAAATAAGCGCAATTGTTGTCGCCGATAGCCTAGTGGTTAATGCATCGACACACAGCACTAAGGTGATCACGGTGACCTGAGTTTGATTCCTGGCTCAAGGTCCACTGCCGATTCTTCCCTTCTCTCTACTCCCCACACTTTCCTGTCTGCAATCTCCACTGTCCTGTCCATTAAAGGTGAAAACCCTGAAAAAATAATAAAGAAAAAAGAAAGAGCACACTTCCACATTTAAGAATAAGGTCAATATAATACAACAAATGAACACACAAATTTTAAATGTAGGAATGCGCATATAATGGCCATTTGTGATTGCGCATACCATCTGTATCAAAGCTAAAGTGTGTTTGCAATCTGACCCAAGTAGCCTTCCCTGCTGAAAAAAAAAACTGCTTAAACCAGCTTAGATTGGTTAGCTGGTTTTAGTTGGTCGACCAGCCTGCTTTTAGAGGGGTTTCCAGCCATTTCCAGCCTGGTCTTAGCTGGTCAGGCTGGGAGATGACCAGCTAAAACCATCTAGAGCAGCCTAGCAAGTCTAGGAGCCCAGCCTAAACCAGCTATGTCCAGCTTAAACCAGGATGGTCAAGCTGATTTTAGCTGGCCATTACCCTCTCTGAAAGCAGGCTGGTCGACCAGTTAAAACCAGCCAACCTGCCTAGGCTGGTTTAAGTTGTTTTTTTTCTTTTAGCAGGGTTTGCCAACTACTTTCATTTGTATACGTTAATATAAAGTCAAAATAATAAAGTGCAAAAACCAACATGGCAAAAATATTCTAGTATTTTGTATTGAATTCAGTTTTCGAGCAACAGCAGTTTCAACAGTGATTTCTCTGAAAACGAAGCAAAATGTTTTTAAAATAAGTTACATCGTAGACCTTTCTTGTAATTTACCAGCATGAAACAGTCATGTAGACAAACACAATGGAGTGCAAAAATTCTAAATGATACAATTACAAAATAAAAAAGGTCAAATGCAATTTTTGCATAATTACACAGTAGATAAGATATTCTAGTTTTCACCACTCTTTTCACAAGTGTTGCATTTTCATCATATACCGTAGTTTCCTTTAAGGCATGTCCCAATTTAAAGAATGGGAAATTATTTACGTCTTATAATAACTCCTCTGCTATGATGAAAAAAAAGTTACATTCCTAAAATATTTTTCTTGACATAATTTGGGAAAAGCATGAAATACAGTATATTCATTTCAAACACTAAACGCACAGCAAAAACTACACAAAGCCAAGCTCTTCGAACATCTATAGAGCATAAATACCAATTCATCCACATACACAAGGCAACTAATAAAACCATTAAATCATCGAGAAACATGGTGTTCGAGTGGTAGTCGTTCATGTATGCGATGGTGACCAAACAATAATATTGCAACCATATAAAAAGCGAGCATGTAAACATTCTGAAAACACAAATGTTTTGAGTGAAAATGGTCCGTTTCGATCTGATAAACAAAGTACAATTGTCAAATTACACATGCAGGCTGTAGGAGTTTTGCATGGCTTTTCCATTTATTGCAGTTTGAAAGTGTGAACTACAGCAGCGTTCCCAATTTTCCTGGGAAAGAAAGTGTTTGTGGCAAATGGAAAACCAGTATGAAAGCATTTCCTGACCTCTCGATCGGATTGTATGGTATTGTCATATGCTGGGCTGCTAAAGAAAGCATTTATTTTCTCTTTCAAAAAACTCAAGCATGTGGTACCAATGCGTGAATTCGTTCAGAAAAGTGGAGTGTTACAGTTCCTCATAATCACCCTCTTCTCTTTTTGCTGAAGCTTCTTCTTCTCCGCCCAGAAAAGCTTCAAGATCGTCTGTTTTCTTGCTTCGTGACTTTCTCTTCCTCTTCTCCTTTTCATCCGAGGCCCCACCTGCCTCATCCCTTTCCTTTTTCTTGTGCTTGTGTTTCTTCTTGCTGCTTTTGTCATCATCCTGAGATAAAATACAAAGTAGTTATAAAACACAAGCATTTTTATAATAGTTTAGTACATTAATCTTTTTCTCGGTTGTTAATTACATTAATCATTTGGCAGTTGCAGTACAGTATAATGTGTGTGTACACGTGTGTGTGTGAATATATACAAAACATTTTGGTGCATATCAAATTATATATACACACACACATATTATATTATACTATAATATAATACACTAATATATAATGTGTGTGTGAATATATACTTTCTTTCTATCTATCTATCTATCTATCTATCTATCTATCTATCTATCTATCTATCTATCTATCTATAAATATATATATATATATATATATATATATATATATATATATATATATATATATATATATATATATAAATAAATATCTATATATATGAGCAATATCATGCAAATGTCAACCTTGCCATGACAAAAAATTAAGTTTGCACCAAAATAGAGAAACCGTTTCTACATTTTTTGTGTAAGCAAATATTTTACAGTACTTTAAAAACACTCATAAATGTTTCTGTCAGTGTTTCAAACTATTATATTTAATTTGCCAAAATGACACAAGTGGCGATTTCACAGCTGTAACATCCATAAGGAAGCTTTTTCCTCATAAATGCAAAAATGTCAAATAAAATAAAATCAATCATTTTTGTTCTATAGTGAGCTGACCCATATCTGTTTGATTAGCATTGTTTACTTTGGGTTGTATACTGTAAACTTTTTTGTCACATCCATAACGCATGTTTTTTTCCTCATTTAAAGTATAAAAAATGTTTACAGATTGATATTTTTCTGCTCCCATAACTTTGTGGTTAGTTGTTTTGGAAAATATAAACAGATGAGTCAATATAATGTTACCATTTACTTCCTCTGTAAATTTATGTTTTGAGTTTTTACTGCAAATGTCACATCCATAATGCTGGAATTGCTCATCCATCCATCCATCCATCCATCCATCCATCCATCTATATAGATATTAGTGCTGGGTATAGATTAATTGTGATTAATTGCCTCTAAAATAAAAGTTTGCTAGACATTAGATGTGTATATATTACATATATTTAATACACACATACAAAAAACCTAAATAATGTATATGTACAAACTATACAAAATTATACAAAAAAAAAAATTCTATATAATTTTTTATCATAGACATATATTTTATATCTAGATAAATAGAAGTAAACATTTTCTCAAATATATGCACACATGTGTGTATATTATATATACATAATAAATATGCACAGTATACACACATACAGTATATTATGTCAAAACAAACTTTTATTTTGGATGTCATTAATCGAGATTAATCTTTTCCCAGCACTAATTGAGATAATGTATACTTTATTTATCAAAAAAGATAAATAAAAGATATTTATGAATATCTCTTATAAATACCATTTTTACTATATTTAGATAAATAGATCGTAAAAACCCCAAAGTCCACACACCAGGCCCTGGTCTTATCAGTATCTGTCTTTGGAGTCAGTATAGACCTTCTTTGGTGAAAGACATGTTTTTCCATATAAACAAATGCATATGATAATTTTCATTCCTACAATAGATAGACAGACAGACAGACAGACAGACAGACAGATATAATAATTTATAGTAATAAAAGATGAAGATAAATAAAGTTACAGAATAGAAGGTTGTTTTACCTCTTTACTCCTCTTTTTCTTTTTCTTCTTTTCCTTTGAATGCTTGTTTTCTTTTTTGTTGAACAAAAATAAAAAGATATTTTCAGATGGCTGTTAACATCCAAATATGCACAACCATTTATTTGTGATGTGTTTGCTTGTATGATGACAGAAATAATTATAACATTAACAAGCTTAGTTAGTTCATTATAAACATTTTGACTGAAACGGATAATACATGGATAACACATTGATTCTTCCATTCACGAGAACAGCATTAAAAAAAAAAAATACTGTACTACTATAATCTTCTCAGTTGTTTCTTTTGACCAATTTCATGTATACCTGCAGGGTAAAATGGATAATTTCTGTCAAAAAATAAATTGTATGGTAGTGTGTGTATATAGTGGTTGTGTATTTATATATTAAATAACATATACAGTTCAGTGCTTCCCACAGGTTTGAAATTTACTTGCGGTGACAGCCGGATTGAAACACCATTTACCCACATCATATAAATAGTTAACTATATGCAACAAAAAAAACATAATTTTCACATTCAAAACAAACTTGAATGCCAAAGCAATTTATATATAAAAGCCTATGTAGTATAGCCTAATGACATCATCAAATTAATAAAATAATCAGCAAATGAGAAATAAATGACAAAAAAAGGAATTGCAGATAAAATTTCAAAAAATTACAAGATTAATCTACAAGTGTAGGTTATTTAAATACGGCACAAGCGTTGATTAACCATTACTGGTTTAGAACAGTCATTTCTCTGAGTATATAGACCCTTTCAATGTGGCAATGTCATTGGTCCATGAACATTTTCTGCTTGTTGTCAAACTATTACATAACTAAAACAAGAGGAAATTTAATCATGACTTAACATTAAATCAGATATCATAACTTTATTTATCAATACGTGGCCCTTTTATGATTCTCAAAAACTATGGAAATTAAAAATGTAAAACAGGAAATATGTTAGGACCATTGTAATTGTTTGTGTTCCTCAAAATTGTCTATAGTTACGTTTTTTTTTTTTTTTTTTTTTTTAAGTTTTTCGATTCAAGAATGAATTATTGAATGTTTCTGTCGCTCTTGCAACTGTCAACTTTGCAGTCAGCTGCAAAGCCAAGCGAAAGTAGGCTTAAGTAAAAAGGTAATGCAATACTGATTAACCACAGCTTTAGAAAACAAAATCGAATCCCGAACATTTTAGGAAACTTTGAAACCCTGGCTGGACACATTTTTTAAGTGCCAAAAAGGCGCATCTCTGTCTGTCTGCAGAGCATGTGAGACTGTGTGAGTGCTGACGGGTCTCATGCACACAGAAGGAAACGGGTAAACAAGAGAGGTTTTACCACTACCTAGGACCTGTTTCCACTGAGTGTTATGGTACGGTACGGTACGGTACGGTTAGGTTCTCTTTTATGGCCCTTTCCACTGTCAAAATGTACCTAAAAGCCAACCATACGGTACCACTTTTTGGGTACCCTTTGCAAAGGGTACCTAGCACAACAAAAGGGTACCAAAACGGGGCAACTGAATGCTATTGGTTTACAGAGATGTCACTAGCTCGTGCAACAAGCCAGAATGAAACAAAGAAACTGCTATGTTTTAAATATACAGCCGAGACATTACAGCATAATAATATAGAGATATAATAATGAGCCAAGGTTGATCCGAGCTTAAACAAACCTTATCGTCTTGATGAACAGCCACAAAGCCCAAGAAGAGCAGAATCTGCCCTGTGCCCTGTAGTTTTTTACAAGGCTGTCTAAAGCGCGAGCAGTTTTGTTTTCCTGCTTGCACACGGCGCGCGTCTATATTTGAAATAACAAACATCTTGAGCTGTTATGATAATAACGTGCGCATGATTACTGAAATGCATCCGATCCTTTGAGAAACAGACAAACGTGAGTGAAGCACGAAAAAACTAACTTTCTGAAACTTTCTGTCATACAGCATGTCCACCAAAAGAGTACCATTGGTGCCCTTTTAGCAGTGGAAACGCAAGCCTGATAAAGGTGACCCGACCCGTACTGTACCGTACTGTACAGTATCACTCAGTGGAAACGGGCCATTAATTGATTGCAGATGTTTGGTTATATTAGGCGAATACAGCAGTGTAAAAGGATGATAATAATACTAAATAAAAACATGTCATCAAATATACTTGGGTGGCCGTTACTATACCAGGGTGGCACCCCCAAGTAAATCTGTCTGTGGGAAGCACTGCAGTTTGCTCTGCTGTAATTTCTTTCAAATGTTTTTCAAAATCAAATATTTCCCAAGTTATATTTCCCATTATATATAGCTCAATTGATGTTTAACAGAGCAAATTTCCACAGCATTTCCTATGAGATTTTTCTTTCAGAGAAAGTCTTATTAGTTTTAATTTTGCTGGAATAAAATATCTATTTAAAACAAGTAAAAACTACTAATTTAAGTAATTTGCTTAGTTATAATGAATAAGCCTTTAAATTGCACTTTACATTAGACAACACATATTCACTAATATCTAAAGGCTTAATTAAAAAAAACTCCAAATTACTGCTCCTTGATATTAAGCTAGTTGTAATGTTTAGAATCAATAACATAAACATGCTATATAAAGGCATTAATATGTGCTTCATTAATACAGCTATCAATGTGCATGTTAATAAGCACTTTAAACATACAATAAGCACGTTAATAGAACTTGCCATCTTGTTCATCACTGCTGTCTTTGCTTTTGATCGACTTTTCCTCGATTCCCAGGCCAAAGAGGTCACCGTCGTTTTTACTTTTGAAGGAGAGTACAGTAGGCTTTATTGGCTCCGGGATTTTAGCTGCAGTGATATCATCATCAGATAAATCAGGAAGATCATCTCTAACTGGGAACGATTCCTGGAGAAAACAACAGAAAACAAAAGCTCCTTATTGGATATTCAAACCCTAAATGAGTAAATTATGCAGAGTCTCTGAAACGTGAAACGTCAGTACCTGACTGACTTTCTGGACGACTTCCTCCTCGCTGTCAAAGTCAGGGTCGTCCATGACAAACGAGAGCATCTGTGTGGCCACAGGTACGTCTGGGTCTGAGTCAGAGGATTCTGCCTGAGCTGAACTAGGTTTGGCTTTTACAGCCTGCTCTTGAGGATGTGTGGATGGCATCTGCAGAGCTGGAGTAGTGTGTAACGGAGTGGGAGTAAGAATTGAAGTCTCCGCTTTCTGACTGCTGATCTCCTGGATGATCTCCTGGGTTTGGATCGTTGGCTCTTTGCCGACAGGTTTTGGATTGTCCTCCAGTGATAATGAATCCAGAGTCACCCTGAAGAAGCAAATGTTATCAACAATCACCTTTGATTCAGTGACTGTGAACATATTTGATGCCCACAATAATGATAAAAATATTTTGATTAAATTAGTAATTATTTGTTAGTTTTTTAAAGTGTGTGTGAAATCTAAATTTGCTCTGTTTATTTTGCTAGCGCACATTTTGATTCTTTGGGTAAACAATTAATCAGAGCAAGTTAATCCACTGAAAAAAGTTATATTGTTATATACGCATGCTTTCAGAGCCTTTCTGAATGAATGAATGAAATACGTGGTTTTCCACCAAGGCAAGGGGTGCTGAAAATATAATTGGCTAAACTGGCATTGGGCAGGTTAAAAAACAAAAACAAAGACAGACGTTTCGGCACAGAAAACACATTTTCAAAAGCAGAAAATCGGACTTCAGGATTGTTTTTCAGATAAACAATTATGTTCACTTGGCATATTTCATAAATATCTGCAAACATATTATTACATACAGCACCTTTAACATTAAGTAAACAAACAAAAAACTGAAAAAAATAAAGTAAAAAAAAAATGATAAAAAAAATTCAATATATATTCATATTCAATATATATATATATATATATATATATATATATATATATATATATATATATATATATATATATATATATATAAATTAATAATAATAGTAAGAGGTGTGTGCTGTCTCCTAGTATTTTATGTGCTAAAGTAGGCTACTTTATTTTCCAGAAAATAAGTCACACTGTGTTATACAAGTTATATAAATCTGTTTAGAATGTAAGCTGCAGCACATTTCAGATGAAATGCGAAAAAAACAATAGTTTTATTATATTCCAGAAAATATAGTAATATAACTATAATAAAGGGACAGTTCACCTAACAATTTATAACATTTTAGAATTTCCCCTTTTCTGAAAATAAGAAAATAATCTGAAGAATGTTGCAAACAGCTAGCCAATGACATCCATAGAAGAAAGGAAATAAGGAAGTCAAAGGCTACCATTTTCAACATTCTTCAAAATATTTTCTTTTGTGTTCAACAGAAATAAGAAACTCAAACAGGTTTGAAACAAGTGAAAGGTGAGTAAATAATGATAAAATTTCTTCTTTTTGCACGAACCTTCTCCAGATTTTGTCACTTTAAATGCTTGAGTTCTTCATGACAGGATGGTGCATCAACTCAAATAATTGTTAAAAAACTGAATGCAACATTAGTTAAGTATTGTTATATAGTAGTTGTGATATAGTGCATAGTCTGAACTTTACTTTTATTATTACATTTTTTTACCATCAAAGATTTTCAAGATTCTTTAAGGGATATTAAAAAAAATGTTTTGGAGCCACTTGAGGCTGGGTAAATAGTGAGTAATTTTCCTTTTGGATGAACTATCCCTTTAATGAAAGGCAGAATTTCATGCTTACAGGTGAGTTTGAGGGTCCAGGTCTTCATCCTGAGCAACAGAAGGTCTTGGACCCTCCTCGTCGCTGGAGAGGGTGATATCCAAGCCTTTACTTGAAATAGAAGCTTTGGGCTTTATTTCTGCATCATCAGGGTCCAAATCATCCTGGAAGCCAGCAACCATAGGATTGCCTTCTCTTCCTTCCCCATCACTAAAACAAACACGTCACGAGAATATATGCAAATTTAACTTGTTTTATTCCAGCTTCGATGTATTACACTTTTGAATATTCAAAACCTGACAGAAACCACTAGCTCAATTCATTTACATGTAAAATACAGTTCAAAAATAATCAGAAGGACGCATTAAACTGATCAACAGTGAAGACATTCATAATGCTACAAAACATTTCTAATAAAGGTTGTCCTTTTTAAAGGCCAAAACACTGGAGACATTGCCATCACAGGTATAAATAACCAAATGCAAATACTGCATTAAACAAGAAAAAAAGTCCTCAGCGGATTTTAAGATGTTTTGTGTTGCCAAGTTGTGGGAAAATCAGCGTGTAGACAAAATTGCTGACTATAACAGATTGGTATGCCACATGCTGCCGCTGTAGGCACTTTGTTTGTATGATTGCACCTGTAAGGTTGTTTGTTTACCTCATTTTACTGCAGACTAATTTTTGAAGACAGTTTGATGCAGGCTTTTTCAGAAAGACCAAAAATAAATTGATGTTGTTAGTACGAGTGACTTTTTAACCCCATGACTACTACTAAGTACATATTTTAAAAACATAAATGATGTATGTGTACTACAAATGTATACATAAAACAATTACACAGACTTTTCTATTAGATATTTAAATTTCTACATAATTTGCATCATAAACAAAATATATATATAAAATATAAAAATAATGTTGCTAGTATGAGTGACTTTTTAACCCCATGAATACTACTTGGTACATATTTTATCAGCCTATAAAACACAATGTCTTTATATGCTGTTAATCAAAATGACTCCTTGTTTTCTATATTGAAGGAGTCATGAACTGAGAAATCGAAATCTTTTGATCGTTTCACATCCTGAATCAAATCCGCCAAAATGACAGACTATAATTGTGCCTGTTTAACGCCACCCACTGATTCACATTGTAGTAGGTAAATAATGAGATGCAAAAGCAGTAATATTGTACCATACAAGTGCGAGTAACTGATTTTATTACATGGTCACTATTGCTTTATTGATTATTACAGGTAGTTTGATATGCGCTGAATATTTATTTTGGTTTTTAATCTAAAACACAACAAATGTTCATTTATGAAGAATATAGGCTGTGAAACAAAACTACAGTGTACACTCTTTAGCTGTCCTTTCAAACTCTCGAACATTTTTAAATACCCAAATTGTTAGTCAATCATACCAGTTTACTTCCGAGATTACAAACAATCCACCTCAAACAATGAAGGGGGTCAAAACAGAACAGAAAACAGCCTATTACTTAAAATTATTATGTTTTTTAATAGAGTGATGAATGGATGGTAATTAAGTAATAAGTGGACCTCAGAGAACAGTACAAAATCAACTGAAAGGCAGCTAATGACCCCTTTAATACACTACACTTATCTAATCATAGCAGTGGACAGTTACCTTCAAGACTTGAAAGTACATTATATTGTATAACTGCAGGTTATCTTTCTATATGCTTGACAGTTGTTCAGTCGTCCCTGTACACAACACCTTAACTCTTTCTGATTTTGATTGTAATGTAACAGCGTACACCTTTTGCACATCTGCTTTGAAATTATAATTGTGAAAAGTACTCTACAAATAAACTTCAATTGAATTTATTGAATTAAAGACTTAAATGTGGCATGCCTAAAAAAATACAGTTTTATACACCTAATAGTTTGGCCACCCCTGATAATTTACATAATTGCAAGCCATAGCCTGCTGGCCTTTCAAATCAGTGATTTCATTTGGATATATTTTATAACCTAGGAAAAAAGCAACATTTAAGTTCGGACATAACATTTATTTAATCAAGCAGTTCAATACAATTTATGTCTAGACAAAAACAGTAAGGTGCAAAAATGTGGGCACCCCAACAGAATAATGACATCAATCTTTTGTACAGCTACCTTTTGCTAAAATAACATCCTGTAGGCACTTCCTATAGCCAAGGATAAGTCCCCAAATTCTTGCTGAAGGCATTTTGGACCAAATTTTCTCTAGTTCAATCAGGTTCAAGTCTGGTGACTGGGATGGCCATTCTAGAACACTGTATCATGTCTTACTATGAATTCCTTGGTAGATCTGGAACTGTGTTTTGGGTCATTGTCCTGCTGAAACATCCATCACAGTCGTAACTTCAGTCTTTTGACTGATTCCTGAACACTGTTTTTCAGAATCTGCTGATACTTGGTGGAATCCATGTGATCTTCAACTCTGGCAAGGTTTCCAGTATGTGTGCTTGCCACACATCTGCACAGAATGATGGACCCTCCACCATATTTTACAGTAGGGAGCAGGTTCTTCTCCTGGAATGCTGCGTTCTTCTGTCATGCAAAGCGCCTATGGTTGTGGCATCTGTCCACAGTAAATTTTTCCAAAATGATTCAGGCTTGTCCAGATGAGCCTTTGCATACCTCAACTGACTTTTCTTGTTGGCAGAATGCAGAAAAGTCTTCTTCTGCATCACCTTCCATTGAGCTGTTCTTTATGAAGAGTGTGCTGAATTGTTGAACGATGTACAATGACATTATCAGCAGCAAGATGTTCCTGGAGCTCTTTGAAGGTGTCTGTGGTTTGTCTTTGACCATTCTAAGCATTTTTCGCCTTTTAGATATTTTTCTTGGTCTAGCACATCTTTCCTTCACGAGAACTATTCCTGTGGCCTTCCATTTCCTTACTATATTTCTAACTGTGGAGATGGCGACTTGTGGTAGCTTTTTGTATCCTCCTCCTAATTCATGTTGATGAATTATCCTAGTTTTTAGGCCATTAGGAATGTCTTTTGAGGTTCCCATGTTGCTACTTTCAGGTTGACAATAAGGAGAGGCACAACTAATAATCAGCCATCTAAAATATGCTTTTTCATGATTGGTTGTACCTGCGTTAGGATTGTTAAGGTTCACAGAGTCACTCAAATCAATTTTGTGTTGAAATCAATCAGCATTAAGTTACTACATGTTTTGAAATCCACACAAAAGAGAGGGTGCCCAAACTTTTGCACTGCCTATATAGTTTCAGTTTAATTTCATAAATCTCAATACTGCTACACTACATATTTCCGTCTGATAAAGATGACATCATCTACCTTTCTCCAGAAACCGAGTGGTATTTCACTGCGATCTTCTCTTATAAAGAAAGAGCACATTAGGCAGCCACATAGGGGTGCCCAATTTTTTTTTCTTTATTAAAAACTCTTGCTAATATTAAACATAACAAAGGACATTCTAAAATATAAAAAAATAATTATATATTTAAATTGCAATAATATATTACAATGAATTTCTATCAAACAAACGCAGCCTTGAGCGTAAAAATAACGGACCACAATCAGTTGAACTGTACCATGGATCGGGTCACATACCATTTTCTAACAAGGCAGCACAACACATGAGAAAAGTTTAAAGAAGGTCTAGTTTTAGTTTAAAGTCAGTGTACCTGTCACTATCTGCGGTGCCCGCAGCAGCAGACGGCTGGGTGTTCATAGCCGCTCTTGTGTTGGAAGGGAGACTGTCCTCCAAGAAGCTTTTGTCTATCCCTTCGTCTGGCACAAAATCATCCACACTCTGCACTGTAGGCGGAGCCGCCTCAGATACTGGATCTGGCTCTGTGGAAATCCAAGAACAGAGAGGTCACATGATCTGGGTCAAAGCAAAAACATCTTACATTAAAAATATATCAACCGCAGCAATTACGGCGAGTTCCATTCCCAACAAGAAGTGCGTTAATAAATTACAAATGCTGTGATATGTTGACACGCTTTCCTAAATAGTCAGTTGTGGTTTGATATCCTCCTCCTTTAGGTGGGGTGCAAGAGCTAACAAAACCCTCTGCATAACTCTAGAAGTCTTGTGATTCTCTATTGATCCACAACACATCCTTATGATGTGCACGAGTCTTAATCCTCTCCATTTTTCACGGCTTTGTAGGTCTTGCTCGAGGGAAAAAAAAATCTTTCTGAGAGAATGCAAACGTGTGTGTGTGTGTGTGTGTGTGTGTGTGTGAATGAATTCCTCTCAGCCTTCAAATCCCTTCTGCAGTTCATAGCATTAGAGAAGTCCTTTAACAATGGGCCACTGAACATTTGAAGAGAAAAAAAAAACTCTCTTGCACCCCCCGTTCCCCCCCAAAAATATTAGAAGTGTTTTCTAATACAAAAAGCACACTAAAATTTATATCCAACTGTCAATATTCAGAGATGTGTCATTACTAATTCTGAGATTCAGAGATATGTTATTAAAAATACTGCTGGTCAAATGTCTTTCCATCACTTTCATCAATTAACATCAAGCTAAAACTCACCCTGAGAAACTGCTGGAGGATCCTGGGTGGAAACGGAGCCAAAGAGCCTGGAGATGAAGCTGCGTTTCTGGCTTTGAGGAGCAGGAGCCTGAGCCTGAGCAGCAGAGACGGCTGGGCCGGGGTGAGCAGGGGACGGGGATGGGGAGGGAGACACTAGGGGAGCTTGGCTGGTGGAGAGAGAAGGAGGAGGAGGGGACGGAGAGGGGGATGGAGACTTCTGAGAGGGAATGGGAGGCTGCTGAGGGCTACAGGGGCTGGAGCTGCTGGTGGAGCATCCGCTTTGAGGAACCACGGGAGATTGCGAGCCAGAGGAAGGACTCTGTCCGTTAGCGGGGCCGGGAGAGTTGTAGCCTTTACTACGGGAGTCGTTCATTTCCAGGAAACTGAAAGTCATCACAGATACTTACTGTTTTATAAAAGTCAAGGCCACACTGACTGCAGTTCGTTAACTAAAAATAGCGAAGCAGTCATTTCAGAAAGGCCTACAATGTAAACAATGGGGCTTTTGTGGAGGAATATGTACACCACTGTTCAAAGGTTTGGAGTGGGGTGAATTTTTTAAAGAAGTCTCTTATGTCTATAAAGAGTTCATTTATTTGATTAAAAAACTTTGATATTTTAAAGTAATAGTATTAATTTTTGCATTATTATTTATTATTATTCGATCCAAGACCAGCGACGAGACGATCCCAAGGTTTCCATAATCCTGGACCAGGCCGTATCCTGAGCAGCTGCTGTGGTGGTCATGGAGGTGTGGAGAGCATGAGACCGATTCCTGTGACGCTCCAGGGACAGACGAGTTTGCTGAGGTCCAGCATTCTCCAGCATCTAGACTGCAGATTTGCACAAGACGTTTGGCCATAGGAGAAATGGCCGTGCCTAACTGAGCCTGGTTTCTCTCGAGGTTTTTTAATTCTTCACTTTCGCCAATTGGTGAAGTTTTTTCCTCGCCGCTGTCGCCACTGGCTTGCATGGGTCGGAATCTGTAGAGATGCGCATCGATGCATTTGCTCTTCAGTGTTTGGACTCTCAGTAGTGATGATTAAACCACACTGAACTGAGCTCAACTGAACTGCCACTGTTTCAATTTACTATGATCTTCTTTGTGAAGATGCTTTGACACAATCTACCTTGTAAAAGTGCTATACAAATAAAGGTGGATTGAATTGAATATTTTTTAATAATTGCTATTTATTTATCTGAATGTAAAGCCGACTTTTCAGCAAATGCTTTCCAGTCATTGGTGTCACAGTCTTGTGTTACATGGGTGTATTTTGGCAAATACATTCACAGGTCAAAATTAGACATTTTTCTTTTATGCCAAAAATCATTAGGATATTCAGTAACGGTCATGTTCTGTGAAGAGATTTGGTAAATTTACATCTGTAAATATATCAAAACATAACTCTTAGAATATCGAAATATTATCTAAATAATATATATATATCGAAATAGATTAGAAATATCTACAGCTAATAGATGATTTTGCTCAAATTTAAAGGTAATTTTATCAAGATTTATTTTTAACCTTCAGATTCCAGATTTTGGGGCGGCACGGTGGTCAGTGGTTAGCACTGTCACCTCACAACAAGAAGGTCATTGGTTCGAGTTCTGGATGGGCCAGTTGGCATTTCAGTGTGGAGTTTGCATGCTTTCCCTGTGTTTGCGTGAGTTTCCTCCGGGTGAACCAGTTTCTCCCACAGTCCAAAGACATGAGCTATAGTGTATGAATGCGTGAATGCAAGTGTACGGGTATTTCCCAGTACTGGCTTGCAGCTGGAGGGACATAAACTGTGTAAAACATGTGCTGCAATAATTGGCGGTTCATTCCGCTGTGGCGACCCCTGATAATCAGGGTCTAAGCTGAAGGAAAATGAATGAATGAATTACAGATTTTCAAGTAGTTGTATCTCAGCTAAATATTATCCTATCCTAACAAATTATACATCAATGGCAATCTTGTTCTTTTAGATGATGCATAAATACCAGATTTCCAAAAATTAATATTTACTGTTTGACTGGATTTAAAGTAAAGGGTCAAATTTGCCTTTTTGGCGCTCAAAAACCTTTATTTTATTTATTATATTTTTATGTTGAAAATAGCTGTGGTCCTATATATTTTAGTGAAACGGTGACATCTTGTTTATTGGATTATTCCAATATTATTGGATAAATGGACTCATGATGAAAATTAAAATAAACCAACCCCAGTTTTTTGAACAATGGTGTAGTTGTATTTACATAAATAATACGGATATTTGATACTGTCAAGAACAGCAAGTATTTGTAGGCTGTTTTTAAGTTCTTACATATCATAATTCTGGTCTTCTGTCTCCTGTTGAACTGATAGCTCTTCCAGCGTGGCATCGATGTCCAACTGATTAGTCTCTAGCTGTCGTAACAGGGTCTCTCTCTGTCAAAAATAAACTGACCGTTTCATTTCAAGCTCTGACAACTTAAATAATGGAAAAAATTAAATCATGCAAACACACCAGGCACATAACACAGCTTATGGAGCTTAGCCAATATTAACAATTACAAATGAACATTTGTGAAAGTTTGTGCTTGATCTTATTATTATTCTTATTGCTACTACATTTTTATGGTTCAAATTATACAATAGACCAAATCCCAAAACATCAACCTGCTTACCTGAAGCTGCAAGAATGGAATGTTGAAAAATCGGTGCAAATACTTCAAGCCAAAACCGTTCTTCATGGAAGATTCTGCATAATGGATATAAGAGGAGCCAAGAGGCCTGCAAATCATGGAGACATCACCCATCACAAAAGAATAATACAACATATGTAACTCATGAATGAACAAATTTCATTCAATTTGGCAATAAGTCATCTCAACCTGTATGTAAAAAAAAACACCAACAATCTGCAGATAACAAGATAACAGCATTTACAGTCTATTTACTTCAATAATGTGACATTTATTTAAGTTAAATGAGCATAAAGTGACATGAATTACTAAATGCTAACATTTAATTATGGATGAACTCATAAATCAATCACAATACTGTGAATTTAAGAGAGTTAAAATGGTTAATTGACACATTTCTGTTGAAAGTAATGATCTGACCTATTAAGACCAGTGATGAAGTCACGGATGTCATCAGGCAAAACGACTCTGTGTTCTCCCATGTCCCGGTAATTTCCGAGCACACACACTGGCACATGAGTTGGCACCTTAGGCAGCTCCCGAAGAATGTAATTATAGGTCCTATTTGTGCAAACAAAGCTTACATTTAGTAAAAGGCGGCGCTAGCGGTGAAGTTGCATTCTGAATGTTTTTGTTGACCTACCACTGCTTGGTGATGTCGAACATCATAATCACACCATTGCAGTTTTTATATACATCCAAAAACTCTGCGTCCAAGGCCAGTTCACCCTCCGCCTGCTAAAAGCACAGAGACATTTACATTTAATTATAACAAATTTTTATTAATTAGTTAACTGACATTTTAACACCATGCAAACATAAAAACATCATGCAAATAACTAGTTATATTAACAACAAAGTATAAAAGACATTTCAAATTAACACCAGACAAATTCTTTTTTAAATAAATTCAGATGTAAAAGGTTTTTAATGGATTTATCTAAAAGAACTTCCATTAAATTATGTTTTACAATTAATTTAGTCTGAGAAGTAAGGCATTTATTTATCAACTTTTAAAAAACAGCCATGTTTAAATCTTGAATTACCTAAAAGACACCTTCTAAAAACAACCTGGTCATAAATTGAGCTAAATATCCAAAACTCCTCACGATTAGTCATTTTATTTAACAGATTTTATAACTGAATTTGGTAGATTACTATTATAGATTTACCTCTTGAGGTTCATTTTCCAACTTCAAGGTTTCACTTCTCTTTTTTCCCTTACCTGTTGATTGTCAGAGGTAAAAAACTTTAAGTATATATTTTTGAAAGAATTTAACACTTTTATTCATCAAGGATGCATTAAATCATAAAAATAACATTAAATATGTTTTTATGTTAAAATGATATGTCAAGTAAATGCTGTTACGTTTAATTTTCCACTAATAAAGCATCAAAAATGACAAAAATATATATTTTAATTATCTAAATTATTATTATTAATAATAATAACAACAATAATAACAAGAAGAATAAGAAATAGATAAAAAGAATAAACAAACAAACAAACAGCAAAACTTTGAAAACAATACAAAATAAATTTCCCAAAATTTCCAAATGACTGTTGAAATTTCAGATCACAAGAATAAATTAGATGTAAATATTGTAACAATTGTAATAGTTGAAAATATTACAGTTTTACAGTTGTTTTTTCCCTCAAATTAATGCAGCCTTGGTGAACATAAAACATAATATCAGATATTAACTCAAAACAACGTTCAGCAACTTTAAAAGCGTCAAAAGCAGGTAACGAATGTGTGTGGCCTTTTCCTTTCTCATAAAGGAAGTGACATTAGTGGCATGAGCAAGAGTTGATCTGTGGTATCGGGTCTCACACACTGCACATCAGTACACAGTTTTTTCAGGCATGTTAGACTAGATACTTCTATATTTTTCGCCCAACACAGTCAGTCAACACAACATTTTTTGCACTCAGTTAACAGAACAAACAGATCAAGCACAGGCAAGTCCTAATCTAATGTCTACAATCTATGGAGTTTCTCACCTACACCTTCTGGAAGGGGGATTTTTTGGCCTGGTCGGACAGCAGTAAGAAAAATACCATTAATAGAAATGACTGAGAATGACTGGTTGAAGTTGGATGAAATGGGCTTCATGGATGACCATCAGAATGAGATGGAGGATGTGAGTTAAAGTAACATGCAGCACAGCAAAGATATAAACAGGATAATGCATGGAATACACTACATTCACCTTCAAAATCTGCAAAATTATATGTTTGTAGACTTTGTGAGTGTTACAGATTAGGGCTGCACAATATATCGTCACATCGCAGGATTTGCAATGTTGAGTATGGATTATAATAAGCAGCCACCACATTTTTCATATGATTATTGAATTTCTCTGTCCAAATACGGTTAGATTCCACAGAAAATCCTAAAACACTGTTTATTTTATTTATCTTTAATCAGTTCTATTCTTGTAAATTTGTTTATTACATTATATGCAGATACTGATCTTCAAAACAACCCAAATCAATCTAAAGATCACGAATTCTTTCCAAATATAGTTAATAAATAATCTTGTCAAATTATATTCATTTTGCAATAGACAAACAAAATATCGCAATGTCATTTTTTTTCCAATATCTGGGAGATAAATTCTACCAGATTTTCTATTCTCTTTAAGCACAATAATCTAAACTGAATAGACAGAAACGTGAGCTTCATGGTTCAGAGATGCTTGACAAGTAAAAACCTTACACTCTAAAAGCTCCAATAACATCAAGCATCATTAACATCCTGGAATTACAGCCTGAAGCATCATTTAAAAAATCATAATCATCATAAAAAAGTACCAGATTGCAAATCATTAGATTTGCTCTTCAGTGTTTGGACTCTCAGTAGTGATTTTTAAACCACACTGAACTGAGCTAAACTGAACTGAACTTAAACACTACAAACTGAACTACACTGTTCCTATTTACTATGACCTTTTATGTGAAGCTGCTTTGATACAATTTACATTGTAAAAACGCTTTAGAAATGAAGGTGAATTGAATTGAAAATCAGGGCAAAACTATATACAGACTGCACTGTAGTGTATTCCAGCTTTAAAGGGATAGCACAGCTAAAAATAGAAATCTACTCACAGTTTACACACTTTTAATGAGTTGTTTTACAATAATACAATACATGTACAATATTATAATATATAACTTTGAAAATAACACTGGTAATCACACAGCTCCCAATTACCACTGACTTTCTGGGAAAAAATAGGATTTATTTATTTATTTATACAATTTTTTGGGAAAAAAATAAATGCTATGGAATGTTCAACAAAAGCATAACAAAAAAAAAAAAACCCCAACTCTTACAGGTTTGACATAAGAGCAGTGAGTATATGATGACAGAACATTCATTTTTGTGTATGATAGTAAATGCTTACAAATTCACCAGATGCTGAGATAAATATGTTCAAATCAACTCACCTTTATCCACCACATCCCAAACCTCCACCTTCACCACATCATCAGTAGCTGAGGGGAAATGACAAACATGAGCAGTTCTGAGTGCTAACTGACTGACATCACTTCCTTTCATTCCTTTAAATAGATATATCTTTCTGTCGGCTCTAGGAATGAGTGAGTGAGTAAGAGAGAGAGAAAACATGTATTTTTAATTTGAACTACTAAATCAGTATCGATACCAAGAAACCCATCCACACAACTTTATCTCATTGAAAGGATTAAAAGTAGTTCCCCTTGATTCACAGAATAAAAACCCATTTCCATTTTTTGATCATGTATATTTCCCGCCCTATAGATAAAAGCTCTTGTGAAAATTTCCCCAAACCCTGAAATCTATTGGTCCAAAAAACACTACATTAGCCTCAAAAATTAGCCTCGTTCAGCACCTGTGAATTAAGACTTAGATATATATAGAGAGGTATATAAAACATTAAATTATATAGCAAATGAAATTATATAGTACATAAATATATACATGGAGGTAGATTTAGGGTTTAGGGGTAGGCAAAAGGGTAGATTAGGTTTAGGGATTCATTAACTAGATAGAAAAACTACGGACATCTATTAGTGTGTGTGCACAATACATTGTTTTAGCATCCATATCGCAATGTGTGAATCTGCATAGGTCACAAAGCTGGATGTCATCAGGGTTATTTCTGACCAGGTACAACAGTTCAGAATGCAAAAGTATTTGAGTCATTTCAGGTTAATCAAAATAAAGTTTATTAATTGCATGTGTTTTTTCTCCTGTGTAAATATTTTAAGCAAGTTTAAGGAATTTGGGCTTTAACAAAGATTACTTATATTTCATTATTTATACAATGAAGACTCTACAGCTTTATTGTACATTTGTTTATTTTTTTTTATATCTGTTACTGAATATGGTTAGACTACATTTGATTATTTGAAGTAGTATATTGATCTGTGCTTGTAACTTGTTTATATTTTATGCAGATACAGATAGAACTATATATATATATATATATATATACCTTATCAATCTATCTATCTATCTATCTATATACACACATACACATATACATATATACACACACATACAGTTAAAGTCAGAAATATTAGCCCCCCTGAATTATTAGCACTCCTGTTTATTTTTTTGCCTAATTTCTGTTTAACGGAGAGCAGATTTTTTTTTCATTTCTAATAACTGATTTATTTCATCTTTGCCATGATGACAGTAAATAATATTTTACTAGATATTTTTTCAAGACACTTCTATACAGATTAAAGTGACATTTAAAGGCTTAACTAGGTTAATTAGGTTAACTAGGCAGGTTAGGGTAATTAGGCAAGTTATTGTATAATGATGGTTTGTTCTGTAGACAGTTGAAAAAAATAAGCTTAAGGCTATACATACATACATACATACATATATACATATATATAGCCTTATAAATGCTATATAAATTGCAGAAAATCTAAATATCGCACTGGAAGAGTTTATTCCAATATCGTGCAGCCTTAGTGTGAATGTGTGTGTGTTTCAAGCATCATTTCAGATACAAGTACAACCATGCCTGTTATCAAAAGCAGAAGGTCGCTCTATAAATGGTAGCTACAGCTAGCAGGTTACATCCCATAAGCTTGGTATTTAAGATTTTGACAGAAGGATGTAAATAAATAGACAAAACTAACTCTAGAAATCACTGTAACTAGAGATCACTTTTACACTAGTCATTTAAAGCATCAAGCTAATCTACTTTTCCCACTACTTGACAGACTGCACATTTACCTTGAGCTATTTTGACATAATTAAGATGCACAAATGGAAAGAACAAAAAAAATCATTACATCAAAAACAAGTATAAGGATTTCAATAATATTAGATTTGTATAAAAACTCTTGCAGGCTTACTTTTGTAATTCCAGTGGATGCTAGTGACCTGGATCTCCTGAGTGGGAATATACTCCTCCTGGAACTTTTTACCCTGCAGTCGATGCCAAAGGGTGCTTTTCCCAGTGTTTCGATCTCCTCGGATAACAATCTTCACTGAAAGACCGCACAAACATGTTACATCTTGTAAAGATAACAACATTAGCTCAAGCACACAGCGCCCAGAGGCTCCAGCAAAACTGCAGCACAGACTTGATTTGCTGCGACATGCAGTATGTCTGTTTTGATGGAGTCCAACAGTGCACAAACATTACGAAAGGGTTGTCAATTACAATAAATTACAACAATACACAATAAATCTGACTCACTGTTGTACTGAACCCCTTTAGCGAATCTTCTCTGCAGACTCTGGTTCATAGACTGTAGGCCAGCAGGGATGTTCTTGTCCTTTACCGGACCAACCGGCTCAGAGCCAACAAGCTTCTTTAAAGCAGAGAACATCTTGACTAGATGGGTTATATAAATATTAAATATTCTCGTCTCAAATCTGCCTCCTCAGTTTGTCTGTCTGTGGTTGGACAGTTTTCTTGCAATGCTCATAAAGCATTTCTACATCAGTTTCAGGAGTGAATGAAGATGCTTTGGCACAGCATTATATCTCAATATGCACTTAGGTATTCATCTTTGGATGCTTTTCCACTGTATGACACAGCTTTTGCAGTCCAGCATCACAAGTTCTCCCCATTCAAGCGCTGATTTACTTCTGTTCTGGTGGAAACATAGGAGACAAAAAAAAAAAAACACACAGTTTAAAGCTGAAGTTAATGTAGCTGAAATTCATTATATAATAATTATATTGTAGTTGCAATCATTTTAAAAGCCTCTTTTAGGTTAAAGAGCACTGAAAAAACTAATTTCAAGGATTGTTTGAGGTCGTGACTCAAAGCCTAGTAGGCTGCCTACATAGTGAACGTTTCGAGGCACCATAAACACACCATATTTGATATCTTAAAGGGCTACCAAACACCAAAACGCATTTTTGAGATGTTGACAGTCATATATATATATCCCACGTTGATAAAAACACTATTAGGACACATATATTTCACTAAATAACTGCTGTCTAGTTGGGGAGGTCGATAAGTTTTGAGACACTGTGAACGTGATGTTTGTATAATGGAACACAGTGTACGTAAAATCACGGAAAGAAGAAATCTATTAAAACACAAATTGCGTATAAATGACCGGACTACTGTGGACTGCTGATGCGTTAGGTTTTTGACAGGTACACACACACTAACGTTAGCCTGCTAACGCGGAAATGAGTAACTGGACATTTAACTGATTTACAGCAGATTTGTGATGCTCTTGTACTTACAGTGATGTTGTCGTCTATACTAGACTAACTGAAGGATTAGATCCAAAGCTCCACATCTTGCATTTCTGAGCCACTGTGCAGTGTGCTTATTCTGAACCTGTACAGCTTATGAATAATGAAATCATTGAAATTTTGCTCTCTGCATTTGTGAAGCACACCACAGTACGGTTATAATCTCACGGATATTTCATTTCAAAATAGAGGTCCTGTCACGACTTGGAAAATATCTGCCAATATGACGGATATGAAATATATCATGTATAACTATTGTATTATACTTTGCTATGAATGAATTATATGAATGAATATATATATATATATATATATATATATATATATATATATATATATATATATATATATATATATATATATATATATATATATATATATATATATATGGCAAAATATTATACAAATATATTATATAAATAGTATACTTAATTATACATGTAATTAATATTATATTTGCTAATCTAAAATGATGGATGGATGGATGGATAGATGGATAGATAGATAGATAGATAGATAGATAGATAGATAGATAGATAGATAGATAGATAGATAGATAGATAGATAGATAGATAGATAGATAGATAGATAGATAGATAGATAGACAGATGTTTATATATACAGTCCCTGACAAAAAGTCTTGTCGCTTGTGTACAAATTATCTTGAAGTGTCACTGAAATATATTTCTGATCAAGATTTTTTTTTACAAGAAATAGCACATTTTAATACCAACAGCTTTCGTAATAATGTTTCAATGCAAAACGAAACTGTCAAAAAGTATTCTAATATTCCCAGCTTTGTAAAGCCCACTAAGTCAATTTTTGCAAAGTGTTGTCGTCTTGTCATATGAGCTTCATCTGTGACTAAAAATGCACCAATTAGGTCGCAGGTGTATATGAAAAGAACCCCAGTACACTAGACCTTCACGTCAACTGCACCTAGACCGCTGCAACATGCCTAAGACTAAAGACCCTGAGACTAAAGTGTTTATTATCAAGAGGCTGAAGACCAGATCCACTGCTGATGTTGCAGACACCTCCGAAGTGTCTCGGCGTCAAGTACAGAGGATAAAAAAAGATTTGAAGAGACTGGAGATGTTTTTGACATCAAGACAACTGCTCGAGAGGACCATTTGTTGGCTTGAAAATCTAAGGCCAGCCCATTTTCCACTGCCGCAGAGCTCCACTAGACCTGGTCACCTGAAGTCCCTGTGTCATCCAGAATAGTTGTCGGATTCCGTCTCGAAATGGCCGAATCGGTGCCCAGAAGCCAGCACTATACAAAAGACAATTGGAAAAACCGTGTGGCATTTGCCAAGGCCCACAGCCTGCTAAATTACACCACAGTCGCCGTAAATATTGCAGGAGACCTACTGGAGCCAGCATGGAGTCGAGATTCACCCAGAAAACAGTGAAGTTTGGTGGTGGAAAATCATGGTCTGGGGTTACATCCAGTATGGGGGTGTGCGAGAGGGTGGAAGGCAACATCTATAGTCTAAAATATTTTAGAAATCTTAGCTACCTCTTATATTCCCAACCATAAAAGAGGCCAAATTCTGCAGCAGGATGGTGCTCCATCGCATACTTCCATCTCCACATCAAAGTTTCTCAAGGCGAAAAAGATCAAGATGCTCCAGGATTGGCCAGCCCAGTCACCAGATATGAACATCATTGAGCATATGTGGGGTAGGATGAAAGAGGAAGCATGGAAAAACGAAACCAAAGAATATTGATGTACTCTGGGAGGCATGCAAGACTGCTTTCTTTGCTATTCCTGATCAATAAACTTCATCAATAAATTGTATGAATCCATGCCAAACCACATTGATGCAGTTCTTCAAGCACATGGAAGTCATACAAGATATTAAACTTGGATCTCACAGCACCACTACTTAATTTGCTAACATATTTTTGTATTTGCAGTAAATTTCCGTACAGGCGACAGAACTTTTGTCTTGTCAAAATCTGACTTCTGTTTTGATTAAATGATAATGCCACAGCCACACACTCTACAGATATAAGTGGAGTGGAGAGACAGTGAATAATGCCACAGCCATATCAGCCCAAGGCCGGTTACTCACTGAAGCTAAGCAGGGCTGAGCCTGGCCAGTACCTGGATGAGAGACCACATGGGAAAACTAGGTTGCTGTTGGAAGTGGTGTTAGTGAGGCCAGCAAGGGGCGCTCAACCTGTGGTCTGCGTGAGTCCTAATGCGTCAGTAAAAGTGGAGGGGACGCTATGCTGTCAGTGGGTGCTGTCTTTCGGATGAGACGTTAACCCAAGGTCCTGACTCTCTGTGGTCATTAATAATTAATAAAGAGTAGGGACGTAATCTCGGTGTCCTGGCCAAAGTCCCTCTATCGGCCCTTACGATCATGGCCACCGAATTGGCTCTATCACTGTCTCTCCACTCCACCTATATCTGTAGAGTGTGTGGTGAGCGCACTGGTGCTGTTGTCCTGTGGCTGCTGTCGCATCATCCAAGTGGATGCTGCACACTGGTGGTGGTGTGGAGAGAACCCCCCCCCCTCATGATTGTGAAGCACTTTGGGTGTATGATCATACAGAATAAATGTGCTATATAAATACACATTACATTACATTACATAATTACAAATTAAAGATTACATCTTTGAAGTCCAACACTGAAATGGTAAGACATGATATCCACCTTCACCTTTTATTTATTAAATTCATTATGTAAAATAAGCCTTGTATGCTTCAATGTTTTTAATTACAAAGTTACATATGGCATACCATTTACCTCAGTAAACAGTTCAGTGTGAGATACTGTCGCAACACCACGCATTTAAAAAATATAGTAATATATATTATATTTGCCAGTCTAAAATGGTAGCTGGGGTTTAACAGGTAAAGATGTGTTAGAGTTCAAAGACATGAATGTATGTTAAACAATAAAAAAAACGACTTATTTTCATAATATTTTAGTTTAAAAAATACGTTTTTAAGGTCAAACAGAAAGATGTTTGTAATTAGAAATAAAATCAATGACAATTAATATCAGTAAAATTCATAAACATATTATGGTTTCACCCAATTCATCTCTTCCCCTGCATCCAGCAGAGGATTCAGTAGCCAGTGTTTTTAATGGTGATGCGCTGAGCTGAGTCAATCTTATAGTCTTTAATACCTGAGAACAAAAACACAACATTGCAGATAAAAGAAGTAAATCAGACTTATGCAATTAATTTGTATAGACATGCACCTATTTTAATGTAAAACACATTTATTGCATCTCACCCTGTGTCAGAGAGGTGCCATCTGAGGAAACATGCCAGTATCTGCGATCAGTCTGACGGGCTTGCTCATCATTGAGCACACTGAGGAAAGCTCCCCACAAGCTGTCTTCTGTCTTAAAGCTGTCATGTAGAGAGCAAAAGTGCGCATGTAAAAAAGGAAAACTGCAGTTGAATGATACATTATTTAAAAAAATGTATCTTAAGCAATCCAAACTCACGTGAAACCAGTTTGCTTGTCTTGAAGAAGGTTCAGGGCTTCAAACAGAGAGGAGCCTTTGGGAACATTAATGGAAAACACAGATGCTGCACCGTTTGATTTAATAACCTCCACTTGTAGAGTCACTTGCCCGTGACTTGGGAGAACCTCTGAAGCCGATTCAACATCAGCAGTAAGAGTGTCTGAAACAGAGACATCAAACCAGGAGCACACCATAATCGGACAAGGAAACTCTGCTTTAGAAAGACTCATTTGAGAATAAAATGCTGTCCTAAAACTTGATTAAGTTTTAAAAATCAAATCAAATATTTAACATAATATAATGCATCACATTAAAGTATTCAATATAATGTTTTAATTATTCATGTGTAATAATTACACTTTTGTGTAAATTCATGTAGCTATATACTGTATGGTCGTTCATCCAAGAATGAAAATGTATGTATTCTGTTCCAAACCTGCATGAGTTTCTTTTTTTGTGCTGAACACAAAATAATTTTTGAAAAATGTTTTATTTTATTCCGATTTAACCCAGTGGTTACCATCAATTTCTTATGCTCGGCAGAAAAAAGAAACTCATACAGGTTTGAGCAATATAAATGATGACAATTTTTATGTATGTATGAATTACCCCTTTAATTTTATTTTCCTTTGTTTTTCAGCTGAAATAAAATGCAGCCTATTTAATTTATCTTTGAGAAAACAAACCTTTAGCCCAAAAGTAGAATTCAGTTTTTACATTCACACTAGGGTATAGGGCGACGCAGTGGCGCAGTAGGTAGTGTTGTCGCCTCACAGCAAGAAGATTGCTGGATCAAAGCCTCATCTGGGTCAGTTGGCTTTTCTGTGTGGGGTTTGCATGTTCTCCCTGCGTTCGCGTGGGTTTCCTCCGGGTGCTCCGGTTTCCCCCACAGTCCAAAGACTTGTGGTACAGGTGAATTGGGTAGGCTAAATTGTCCGTAGTGTTTGTGTGTGAATTAGTGTGTATGTATGTTTCCCAGAGATGGGTTGCAGCTGGAAGGGCATCCGCTGCGTAAAATATATGCTGGATAAGTTGGCGGTTCATTCCGTTGTGGCAACCCCAGGTTAATAAAGGGACTAAGCTGAAAAGAAAATGAATGAATGAACTAGGGTATACAGTTGAAGTCAGAATTATTAGCCCCTCTTTGATTTTGTTTTTCTTTTTAAAATGATTCCCAAATGATTTCATTTTCACAGTATGTCAGGTAATATTTTTTCTTATGGATAAAGTCTTATTTGTTTTATTTCAGCTAGAATAAAAGCAGTTTTTAATGAAAAAAAAAAACATTTTAAGGTAAAAATTATTAGCCCCTTTAAGCTATTTATTTTTTTTGATAGTCTTCAGAACAAACCATCGTTAGACAATAACTTGCCTAATTACCCTAACCTGCCTAATTAACCTAGTTAAGCCTTTAAATGTCACTTTAAGCTGTATAGAAGTGTCTTGAAAAGTATCTAGTAAAATATTATTTACTGTCATCATGGCAAAGATAAAATAAATCAGTTATTAGAGATGAGTTATTAAACTATTATGTTATGAAATGTGTTGAAAAAAAATCTGCTCTCCGTTAAACAGAAATTGGGGGAAAAATAAACAGAGGGGCTAATAATTCTGACTTCAACTGTATATCACATAAAATTCTATGTGCGGGTGGGTGGCGGTTGGATGATTAGTATGAAGCTGCGGATTCGGGTGACATTTCAGCAGATCCGCGAAGAATAATACTAATTCTTTGTTTTAAGCATGATGATGATAGGTCAGCGTGGACCGTTTGTTATTAACAGCAGATTCAGTGAGTTAATCTGTGCATCCCTTGCCAGAGACAACATGCAAGGGGCAAACTGTATATCAAGGCAGCACAGGTCCGTCCACACATGCATCCACGTAACTTTCAGTGGTAGGCTATTTTTTTGCTGTCCTGACGAATGTAAGAACTTAAAGTGCTTGTCAGACTTTGACTTGACCGGGCTTTCGATTTAGCACACCGGTCTTATGGCTTTCACATAAAGCGCTTTACAGTTGCATAGCCTATTACATACCCAGCACTTGATTCAACCTCGTTAACCTTTGCTAAAACGCTCCCATGTGGCACTTTTCTTTCCTTCCTTTTGTTTTGTTTTTAATTCTCCTTTTTAAGTTTCTCTTGGATCGGTTTTGCCTCCTTTTTTGCTTTAACAAATGTGTTCAAAAAGTACAAAGTAAAAAAATCATTATGAATTACACTCATCCACCCGCGAACCACCCACAACTAATCATGATGTATTTTTTTATTACCTGATCGACCCGCGGATTATTCGCAGCGCCCGGGCATATAACTGCCATCCGCGCATCACTACAGTCCTGCCAATAGATACTTCATTGATCTTGCATGTGTGTTGTACTTACCATCCTCACTGCGGCATTCTTTGCTCTTCAGATGAAGATAGGATTGCTGGTGTAGGGCAGGCAGGACTTGAGATGCTGCCATTGGGTTATGGTATGTTCCTTTCCTAATATCTGCCCTTAAAGCCTCGACAGCAGTGCCACATTCCTCCATCTCAACTCCCATAGCCAACAAGGCCTAGAAGACCAAGAACCATGAGCATTAGACACTCAGATAAGACATTTTTTCACTTCATAATTTCATTTTATGGCGACACGGTGGTTCAGTGGTTAGCACTGTGTGGAGTTTGCATGTTCTCCCCGTGTTCGTGTGGGTTTCCTCTGGGTGCTCCTGTTTCCTCCACAGTCCAAAGACTGCGGTACAGGCATTTGTATGTGTGTGAAATGAGTGTGTATGGATGTTTACCAGGGTTGCAGCTGGAAAGACATACTCTGTGTAAAAAATATGCTGGATAAGGTGGTGGTTCATTCCGCTTTGGCAAACCCTTATGATAAAGGGACTAAGCCTAAGGAAAATTAATGAATGAATGGCTTTCATTTTATGCTTATTACCTGCACTGCCAAGCCTGTGCTGAATTCATTGCCCATGTGACCATCAGCTCGTTTAGAGTCCAGAAGCTTCTGCTTTATGGTGACAAGAGCTTTGTCCAGCTCTGCATCGTCTTTAACCGAGGTTCCCTCATTTTTTAGACACTGGAGGGCCATGCCTGCCATCGCATGTGAGTCTGAAGGGCAATAAGGGAAGTAACATTGGTTAGGTGTTCACTTCAGGACATTTAAACATATTTCCATATTTACATTTCCGCTTCAGAAGACTTGAAATATAATTATATTGAATATTTTCACAATTATTTGCCATTTGTTTAAGTTTGATGCCTTACATGTTCTCAGAAAAAAAGATGACAATATTTCAATCATAAAGAAAAAGGTTTTAAAATATTGTTAGGAGAGTCCCTGACTAATATCAATGAAATTACTATCAGATTTTTTTTCCGTCATTTGGTCAGACAAGGACAGACAATACATAAAAAAACAAAACAAATAAAAACAAAAAAACATTGAATCTATTCTGGTTTAAAAAGCTTGATCATTTTCCACACTAGAACATTTGGTGTGTATGCAGGTTCCCATGTTTAAACAGTTGTCTAAATTCAAGTTCACACCACCTAAAAAGGAGCTATACTGATGACGTATGAATAGGCATGGGCCGGTATAAGATTCTAGCGGTATGATAACTTTGGATAAAAATATCACTGTTTGATGGTATTGTGATTACGACTCTAAAATATGTTCTTTTTTTAATTTCAGGGTAAAAAACAACAACAAAATTTCCATTTGAACACAAAATATTTTATTTTGAGAAACATTTAAAGATTTTTGGAGCAGTAAACATGTCAGGCTAAATAATTGAAATGAATCATTGATTTCTGCTGTCTTCATTTGTCTCAAAAACAGATTTCTTTACAAGTTAAAACGGCATCTTTGGATATCTTTTCTGCTGGAGATACTATTGTCCTAAATATAAAGCGTAAATAAGAAATCATACAAATACCTTAGGAACGGTATAGCAGCAAATGGCGGTTTTAAAACCTTTTTCAAACTGCGGTATGCCTACACATGAACTGGTCAAACTGTACATTTATGTATTAATAATAATACTTCGGAATATACAGTTAAGGGAAAATTTATTAACCCTCCTATTAAATAGTTATTCTTCTGCAAACCTCTTTCAGATAATATTGAACAGATTAAGGAACTTTCACATGTATTATGTACTGTTATCATGGCAAGGATAAAATAAATTACTTATTAGAAATTTGTTATTTTTTCCAGTACTGGGTTGTAGCTGGAAGGGCAACCACTGTGTAAAACATTTGCTGTATAAGTTGGGGGTTCATTCCACTGTGCCGACCCCAGATTAAGGCCGAAAATAAAATAAATGAATGAATAAATGAAGGAAATTAGTTATTAAAACTTTTATGTTAAAAAATGTGTTGGAAAAAAATATTTTCTCTGTTAAACAGAAATTAGAGAAAAACATAAAAGATAAAAAATTTAACAAAAGGGCTAATAATTCTGATTTCAACGGTATAATAATAAAGTTTAATTGACAAGTGTGACTGATGCAGTGCAAACAGAAACTGGCTCTTTTAGCTGTCTTTTGAGCCTGTGCATTATAAATGTGATAAATAGACACATGTGCCATTCTATATTGGTGGTTTGGAAATGAAAATAAATTTTTTCCATCCAAAGTTTAAAAGGTTCAAGCAATCGAAGTGTCGAGTGTGAATGCACCCTACAGTGGCAGACAATAAAACTGAAGTGCCTACTTATAATCAACAGAATATTGCTGTGCATTAGTTTTGACACTAATGAAGATATTGGTATAGTTATCTCATCATTATAAAAATTGTTCTAGGTGTGAACATTTAGAAAGACGTGAGGTGGCTGAAAAAAATTCTGACTGACTTTGAATGGTTTTGATTTTCAAGGTTTAATCATTTGTTTGTATATACTTTATTAATGACCAATGAGACAAAAAAAGAGTCAATTTAAACTCACCAATGCATAAGGACTCTCCGTGTTTTATTTGTCCATGTTCCACAGCATGGATGAGCTTGTGGCTGACGTGTGTGCTAACTCTAACTCTGCTCACACACAAAGCCAGAATACCCAGAGAATACTGGTAATAGTTGGTCTTCGGACGTTGACTGACTGCAGAAATGAATTAATGTTAATATTGAAAATAAAATGCAGCAAAATGATATGCACCACTACTGTATGTAAAAGTTTGGGGTCAATTAGATTTCATTTTTGACACTGATGCATTTACTCAGAAATAATGCATTAATCTGATTGTAAGTGTTAATAAAGACATTTACAATTTACATGTTACAATAAATATTCATGTATACCATCAGGAAAACAAATATCAGGCAAGAATGTTTAAAAAATAGTTCACCCCAAAATGAAAATCCTGTCATCGTTTACTCTCCCTTCACTTGTTACAAACCTGTTTGACTTTCTTTCTTCTGCTGAACACACTAAAATGAAGTAGAAAACCTGTAACTATTGACTTCCATAGTATTTGTTTTCCTACTATAGAGGTAAATGGTTACAGCATGCTTCAAAATATCTTCCTTAGTGTTTCAACAGAATAAAGATACTCATAAAGTTTTGAAACCACTTGAGGGTGAGGAAATAGTGAGTAATTGTTCATTTTTGTTTTCAACATTAACAATAATTTCACAAAATTGCTGTTTTGCTGAATGTTAGATTAAATAAATCCGGCTTTTCTAAGCATTAGACATGTCTTTCAAAAACAATACAGAATGTTACCAACCCCAAATGATGTGATTAAAAAATTGTGTCATTAAGAAATTGCACTTACATGCAATGTTCTGTTTCTCTTCCTCCATTTCTTTTTTAAGGTGAGTTAGGAGGAACTCATTCACCTCATTATGATTGAGGTGTAAACTCGTAAGATCGTGACAGGAAGACCTCAAGGCCAAGATGTACAGGGCGAGACGGCCAACCACCAACTCACCATTTCTCAGAGATCTAAAAGCAGTGTAGTGGGACAAAATGAAATGAAGTTAAAACAGAAAAACTAAGTAGAATTATAGAAAAGACTATATTTATGCATAACTCTCATGTGACTCTGTAACAGATACAATAATTCCTGAAAATTACTGTATGTTATTTAGAGAATCAAAAGCAATTAAACATTTAAAGAACAAATAATCAACCAAGAACTGCTGTTTTAAAGTTGAAACCGAAAAGATTTGTACTTCTCAATATCCTCATGAAACTCTTTCTTGAGACGGTTGAGATGTTGGTTTTCTTTGTCCAGGTTATGTTGTGTGGAGAGCCGCAGAGCGATGTGCACACTGGGATTGGGCAGGTTGTCTTGTGTGTCCACAGAGCGCAGAAGCTGCTTATTGAGCGACTGGAGAAGAGCTTCGTGATCTGATGCTGACGTTAATAGAAAAGAAAACAGAGAGAAAGCAATTCAATGCAGTCAGACAGATTTGGTCAAAAATATTGGCACCTTTGTAAATATGAACAGGTTGTGAAAATAAATTTGTATAGTTGATCCTTTTTATCCTTTATACGTATTTAATCTTTTTAAAAAAATCATACCATAGGATAATTGATCAGTTATTTAATGATAACACTATGCACTCATTTTCTGATCTTAAGAAAAATGTATGTTGTCATCAAATGATTTCTTTAGATACTTACAATTGAGAAACTATATTACAAATCATAAAGAAAAGGAAATATTCTAAAAAGTCCCAACTAATTTGGAACAGTATTTTATTAATATAAAAAAAAAACAAAAAGACTACATTAAAGACACAAATTACACATATATATTAGCCTAAATCTGGATTCAACAGATGATAACAATCTTAATATTAAGGCAACGTGGGAATTTGAACTTAACAAAAAAAAATTGAGGATGAGATTTAGGAAAACATATAATCAGAATCCCACAAGGGGATCAAACAGCCATAACTGGAAAGAGTTTGACTGGAAAACAAAAATGAGGTTTTAGAACACCATTGATGCTGTCAAAATATGTTAACAGTCCACAATCAGAGGAATGCTGGAGGGGTTGCAGGAATGTAGGTAATCACACACATATATTTTGGGAATGTCAGAAGTCACTGGCATTTTGGCAAAGGGGTAAAGATTGAGATAATGAAAATTATGCAGTTAAATCTACTATTTACTCCCCTGTTTTTCTTGCTTAAAGGGATACTCCAGGATGTATGCAATAAAAAACAGAGATCTGTATATACTTTTACTAAGTGTAAGAAAGACTATAACAATAAATTGCATGAGGCCACACCCTCCAACAATAGCACAGTGGACGAAAAAAACGTCGATCAATATATAGAATAGAATATATGACTGCTCAACTTTAATTAAAATTGGATGTTTTCAAATAAGGATGGGCATCTTTTACTATGTATCTGAACATGGCAACTGGATTTTGTATTCCCAGCTGTATCCTTTGGCATTTGAAAGATGATGTGTCTTTTTGTAATTTGTTTTTATTTGCTGGTAGTGTTACTGGTTATTATTATTTTTTAATAACTACTTCTGTCAATGACTGTTTAGTTCTGTAAAATGTTTTAATGTTTAAAAATAAAGTAAAAAAAGATCATACCAATAATCATAACTTTTATTGAAATAAAATAATTGAACATAGGGGTGAGGGGTGAGATTGATCATTAAGGTCTCATTAGAAAGGGTCTCGTTGGTTTGTTTGTTTTTTCAAATACTGTACACATTGGTCAACATTACTTATATTCTAACTCCCTAGCTGTAATTCCTGGAGAATATTTTGCCAATACAGTAACATGTCATCTTTCAGGCAGATTCATAACACCACCTTTTCATTGGAACTTCATAAACAGATAGTTCACCAAAAAATAAAAATGTACTCACTATTTATTCACCCTCAGGTGGATCCAAATCAATTTCTTTCCTCCGTTGAACACAAAAGAAGCTATTTAATGTTGTAAACACGTAACCATTGACATCCATAGCAGGAAAAACAAATACTATGAAAGTCAGTGGTAACTGATTTCCAACCTTTTTCAAAATATATTGTGTGTGTATATGTGTGTATATGTGTGTGTGTGTGTGTGTGTGTGTGTGTGTGCGTGTGTGTGTGTGTGTGTGAGTTCAACAGAAGTAAGAAACTCAAACAGGTTTGAAATGAGTGTAAATGGTGACAGAACTTTTATTTTTGTGTGAACCATCCCTTACATTATTGGTCTATTGTTGGAATTCGGAATGCTCAACGTATGACCTATTTTCAGCCACTTTCTATTTTGTGAAGCTGAACAATTGATGGCAGCATATCAGAACTGTACTCTTTGCTTTTACTCATTGTTATGGATGAATGTTGGAATTTGGCCTTTCCTCATATTTATACTCCTGTGAAACAGATAACCATGGTTGGACTCTTTTATGTTTGTATTCACACTAAAACTGAAAATATATAATGAAATATGACATAAATATAACACTCAGTATTAAATGTTTTTAAATTAGGGGTGCTAATCATTTTGGCCACTGTTTATTTTACATTAATTTCATTAACAAGCCTCCGAACCACTTTTAATTTGGGTTAATTTTGAGCATTCCAACATTCATATTTACCAATAGCATTTTTTAGTACATAAAATAATTGTTATCAATATATCAATTTATAACAAAACAACAGTCTTTGCATTATTCACTTTCCTGGATAACCATATATGGCTCATATAAAATACCATGTAGTTGGATTATGTCTACTGCCGTTTCAGCTATTTAGGTCACTGTGGCATATTTCACCATTCTCATGCAACCCATAAAAATCGCTCTCTCAGAACTGTCAGTCACAAAACAGAGGGCAAAGAACAGCGTTAAGTGATTTCTAGAACTTCTGCTGAGAAGACAAACAGAAATAACTCAATAAAAACAAGCTGAATGCTATGAATCAGACGGTAAAGTGCTGTTATTATAGCTTTTGGCCGTATTATTATGGCATTTGGGTTACCAAAGCTTTTGAAAAGCTGTTACAATGGAATGGTGTACACAAAGACACAGAAATACCAAAAACTAATGATGTTCTTTGGGAAATGTTTGATAGCTCTGTGACATTATTTTCATAACAGATTAGTATACAAAAATGGTAATAATTCAGTGTCTTTGGATATGGCTGAATGGTGTTCAAAAGGAGTTTAAGCAACAAAACAAAGTGTAATTCATTTTTACTTGTTTTCCATAAATTAGAATGTGTCCCTTTTTATTTTTTCTGATTGATTGATAAATAAATACATCTATAAATACATATTTTCATACATAAATAAACAAATGTTTTTTTCAATCATAAATGACAGAAGGAACCATAAAATAATACTCAGTGTAACAACAGTTTATAGAAAAGAAAAAAGTCTTGTCAGGCATATTTTGAACAAGAAACATCTGATTAAATAATAAACAGCTTTCTTTCAGCCCCAAAATACTAATTAATTGCTATTTTAAATCTCTATAGTTTACCACTAATCTTGAAAACACTAGGTTTTACTCATTTGTCAGCAGGAAGTTTAACATATATTAAATAATATCAATATTTTAAAAAATCATTATTTTATATACTTTAATAAGTGAACTTCATGTTAAGTATGTTGTTTTTGTTCTTTTTGTGTATGTGTAAATATGTAATGATGAATATTGTTTCATGCTTGGTTTCACATGTAATTTTCATTAAAGTTATCTGTAACCGTTTAGTATACTTGCATTTAATTTGCTTTCTAAAATCATATTTGTTGTAAATTTAACTTGATGCGAACACTGGAATGGTTATCATACTGCTGAAAAAAGGCTATTACCGTCTTTGACCATCATTTGTACTATGGTACGCTTTGTAAAAACAAGACAAATATTGTGCAATTATGGGATTTCTATTATTGCCACATTATGTAACTATTACAGGTCAAAATTAATAAAAAAGAGAAAATAATCAAAGAATGAGTAAATAAAGTCAATAAAAATACATTCCTTCTAAATACAAGTTAACAGAAGGAAAATAAAATCATTAGTTGTATAACTGTTGCAGACTTACCACAGGGTTTTCCAGCAGCCAGTGCCAGAAACGTGCTCACAATCAGAAGAGTAATCTGACATTGACAAATAAATACAAAGTGTGAAATTTGCTTTTAAGTACCCCAAAATGCCCAAGATTTTAATTTAATTTAATAATTAATAATTTTGTGAACAAGCATTCTGCACCATAATAACAAATAGAAGGTCAATGTTTATTGAATGTCATTCTTACCATTTCAAGGCTGAGTTGGGTATCCTGTTGAATCCAGTTAAAATGAATTTACTGATTCAGTGAAATACTATGACTGTGACAGGAGGCGGAGTTTGTCCACATAGTTACTCATTTACAGACACTAAAGTTTTGCAACATATTGACGAACTGTGCTCTAAATTATACTTTAGCTCCCTTCTTGCTGTAAATTGTTTTAATTTCTTTGCCCTTTTCATTTGTATTATCAGAACACATTCTTCTCTCTCCTAAACGTGTGCTTGTTTACTATTACTATAGCTCACTTCCGGTTAAAGAACTACAACCTGCGGACTACAAGTTCCAGACGCCTTCCTCTACACACTGTTCGAGAAAAGCGTCGTAAAATCCAGGCTCTTGCAACTTCTCGTGTCAACTGTCATTAGTCATTTTCCACATTTCAATTAAAATTGGCTTGTCGCTTTTGCGAGTGTGTGAAAGGTAAGTGTTTGTGCACCTAATGGAAGTAATGACGCGGCGTTGTTTTGTATGTAGTAGGGCGTATGACCGGAGGATGTTTTAAGCTGCAGCAAGCCAGCAATTCGAGTTATTCCTACCCAGACTACCACGAAATGGCTTCATTGTGAATTATTTAAGATTATTTCAGGCAAAACTGTCATAATTATTGACTTATCCAAAGCACAAAATGCCTGTGCAGTTAAATGATTTGGCCTACGGTGGAAGAAAATATATAAATTTATGAAGTTAGTAACCAGTTGCTCACTGTAAATCTAGTAGCAAATGTTTTTCCAAAGTTAATCCCATTTAATATCTATTTTTGGTGTTGAAAAAAAAAAAAAAAAACATTTACCTTAAATTTACATAAATGATTTTAAGCAAAAAGTCTACTTTAATGTTTCAAACAACTATTGTGAAAATAAAATGTTTAATTATATGTAAAATAATGTGTCTGCATTCAGTGTAGCACATGTTTATGTAAAAATGAAACACCATACTTATTATGACCTCTGCTTGTATACAAACAAATTAGATTTCATGCAATGCTTTGTTTATAAATTTAAAATGGCAGCTAATTTGCATTTTGGGGCTGTACTAATTAGAGAGACCACTTGAAAAATGTGTGAGTAAAATATTAATATTTTTTGAAGTCTCAAGAGGTCTCTAAAATTCCTCCAAACAAAAATACTGTAACTTTGAACACTTTTTATGGAGCTAAACATGACAATTGAGTAAAATAACAAATGTTTTCATCAAAATCAGGGTTATTCCACCAAATACTGAAAATAAAATATTGTTATTGTGTCTTCTAAAAATGAACATTAACATACCTGAAAAATAAATGTTAAAATAGTATGACCAATTTAGTTTTTCATTTTGACCCAAAGAATTTTTTTTAAATTTAGGAAGAAATGTCATAAGTAGTTTACATAATAAAATTAAGTCATGTAAAAACTAATGCATGGTGACACTGTGGCTCAGTGGTTAGCACTGTCGTCTTACAGCAAAAAAGTCGCTGGTTCGAGTCCTGTCTGGGTCAGTTGGCATTTCTGTGTGGAGTTTGTCTGTTCTCCCCATGTTTGTGCGGGGTTCCTTCTGGTGCTCCTGTTTCCCCTAGAGTCCAAAGGCATTCAGTATAGGTGAATTAAAAAAGCTAAATTGGCCCTAGTTTATGTGTGTGAATGAGTGTGTATGGATGTTTCCCAGTACTGGGTTGCAGCTGGATGGGCATCCGCTGTATGAAACATATGCTGGATAAGTTGTCCGCTGTTGCGACCACTGATGATTAAAGGGACTAAGCTGAAAGAAAATGTATGAATTAATGAATGAAAAACTTATGCAATAATGTTATGTTTTATGAACAATATAAATTGTTAATGGAGAAAAAATGTCTCTTAATTTCTTCCATAATTTTCTCCTTCTCTCTATTTATATAAATATATATTTGTGTGTGAGACTGTATGTGTATTTAATATAAATGTTATGTTGTATTAACCATTTGTACACCCTGTTCCATTGCCCAAAACCTCTGATTTTGTTCATGTTTTCCAGATTCTTCTACACTGCTGGACTGCAGTTGTCATCTAATTTTGATGCCTCCAGCTCATCTTCAGCTGGAGGACAATGCAAAGCTCCAGGTCAGGAAGCAGCGAACTGGACTTCATCATGTTCTCTCCACATGCACATTTTAGTAACTCGGATTTGGTCACAGTTAGCGGGCCAACCAAAGGCTTGCATCATCTGACTGGTGGATCGATGCCAAATACGTAAGCATTAAGTGTTTTGTGCTATTAGGCTGTATAATTGAGCACTACTTATTATAGATGATCACTTTCATTTTATTTGTCTGTCCATTTAAACGTAGAAGCTGGGAAAGAAGATGCATGAGGAAGCAGAGGAGAAGGACAGATGATGAGTGAGTACTAGATCACTTACACATAATATCATATATATATATATATATATATATATATATATATATATATATATATATATATATATATATATATATATATATATATATATTAGGGTGGCTCGGTGGTTAGCATAATTACGTCACAGCAAGAAGGTTGCTAATTTGTTAGCATTCTGAAGGTTAGCATTCTGTGCAGAGTTTGCATGTTCTCCCTTTGCTCGCATGGATTTCCTCTGGGTGCTCTGGTTTTCGCCCCAGTCCAAAGACATGCCAGTCCAAGAGTATAGATGGATAAACTAGGTTAACCATAGTCTGTGTGTTTGTGTGTATGAATGTGGAATATATGAGTGTTTCCCAGCACTGGGGGTTGCATGTCTTAATACACTCTCAGTTCTGGGTTGCGGGAGGAAGGGCATCCTCTGTTAAAAAGTATTTAATGGGTAATTGATGGTTCGTTCTGCTGTGGTGACCCCTGATAATGCAGGCAATACCTTAAGGAAAATTTCTATGATTAATAAATTGGTTAAATTTTGTTAATTGAATTTAACAACCTATGTTATTTTAAGTTATGTTTTAACTTATGTTTAAAGTCATATTAACTTTATATCAGTTTAATGTTAGTTCACACTTTTAGGTTAATTTAGGCCACCACTTTTTTAGTGTTACTAGGCCAGGCGTGTCCAAGCTCGGTCCTGGAGGGCCGGTGTCCTGCAAAGTTTAGTTCCAACCCCAATCAGACACACCTGGGCTAGCTAATCAAGCACTTATTAGGCTTTCTAGAAACATCCGTGCAGGTGTGTTGAGGCAAGTTGGAGCTAAAATCTGCAGGACACCGGCCCTCCAGGACCGAGTTTGGACACCCCTGTACTAGGCATATTACTTATTTGTATTAATGCTAAAGCTTTTTATCATACTATACTGTATTATCACTACATTAACATAATGTGTAAAAAAGGACAATTAAAACAGTTAAAATAACAAAAAAGAATTGTAAATTTTTGTGCATCTCCGCAAAACGATTAAGTACAATAAGTTACACTGTACTATTAAACTAACATCAGGCCATTAAGAAATGCTTTAACTAACAAAAACAGTGAAAAATAGCTACATTTGTTACAAAAGTTGTAGTAATGTTAGTTAAGGCCAGCTTCCCGCTTCCGCCACTGAGACTGCAGCTCTGCACAAGACGTTTGGCCAGCGGAGAAATTAAAATGATCGTGCCCAACTGAGCCTGGTTTCTCTCAAGGTTTTTTTTTTCTTCACTTTCGCCATTTAGTGAAGTTTTTTTTCCCTCTCCGCTGTCGCCACTAGCTTGCATGGTTCGGGATCTATAGAGCTACGCATCGTTGGATTTGCTCTTCAATATTTGGACTCTCAGTAGTGATTATTAAACCACACTGAACTGAGCTAAACTGAACTGAACTTAAACACTACAAACTGAACTACACTGTTCCTATTTACTGTGACCTTTTATGTGAAGCTGCTTTGACACAATCTACATTGTATAAGCGCTATACAAATAAAGGTGAATTGAATTGAATTTAAAGAAAACATAAAATGGACCTTTATTACTTGTTAGCTCCTTCATTGAATAAAACAAAAGACATTGGGGTTTTAATGAGATATTAAAAATTAAGAAATTCCACCTGAGATTAATAATTTCTATACAAGTACTTTACATTATCAGTTTAGTTTAATAAATGAAGGCTATCAAATGGAGCCTTATTTTAAAATGTTAAAGAGCCCATATTATACATGAAATAGGGTCATATATAGGTTGTAAGGGTCTCCAACAACAGTCTAATATGCATGCAAGGTCAAAAAACACTTTGATGGTCTTATAATCTGCATTTATTTTTACCTAATTATCCCAGCGACTCCCATATGAATCGTTCAGCGATTCATTTGTTCCCAAACCCCTCCTCAGCGCGAAGCTAATCTGCGCTGATTGGACCGATGACAGCCTGCTGCGATTGGTCGACACGGACAAGGCTTCAGCACGAGACAGAGTGAAATGCCCAGCTGCTAATCTACAATATAAAAGTAGTCACAGTGCATACACGCTTCATAGTGGATTTTGGCTGCCAGTGGGTGAATGTAAACACAGACGATGGACTAGAAAATACTGACAACTAACTATTTTATTGAGCAAAAAGTCCAAGAACTGGCGAGGAGATCTCCTAGCCTCCTAGTCACAGTCTTCTTGCTCTTTTCACACACACAAAGGGCCTGCGCGTCCATAGAGAAGCGGCTGAATAGAGAGGGCGCGGCGCTCAGTTATATCTGCGAATACCCGTGCGTTACACACACAAGGAGACACACACACACACAGGGCCGGCGCGTCCATAAAGGAGCGGCTGAATTGAGAGGGCGCGGCGCGGTTATATCCGCGAATACCCGTGCGTTACACACACGAGGAGACACACACACACACACAGGGCCGGCGCGTCCATAAAGGAGCGGCTGAATTGAGAGGGCGCGGCGTGGTTATATCCGCAAATACCCGTGCGTTACACACACGAGGAGACACACACACACACACACACACACACACACACACACACACACACACAGACACATTACTTCTACCCGAGGACACGACACACACGCCTAGAGCACTAGTTCAGCTTGCTGGGTGCAATTTAGACACCTCACCTCGAACCTGAGCTGAAATATTTTGAAACTTGACCGTTGCATGCGTGTAAACAGCTGACGATCTGTAATCAAAGCGGCACGCGTCGCGTTTTCAACGTGGCTTTACACGCGATATGAGAATATAAAGAGTTAACCTGATACAGTACACGCGGTTACAAGTAACAAAACACAACTAAATACAGAATTTGCAAGATAGAGTAAACGAGGCAATAATTTTTATCGCACGTACTTACACTTGTGAAATGGGGGTAGAAACTGATTCATGATCCACTGATCCATGTTCAGACAGTCTTCACTGATCCTTCCTTTAACAAACTGAAGAAGTCTTCTTTGAAAGCATATAGTTTTCAGAAGCACTCAGAACTGCTCAAGGCTGGGCTATAATGCTGAGGTTTCCTCTTTAATTAGACTCAATAATATCCATCTGCACAGCGTGACTTCATTCGACCGGTGTCTGTCTGTGTGTGTGTGTGTGTGTGTGTGTGTGTGTGAGACTTTTTTTTCTGTTAGTGGGCGGGGCCGCAGGTTTCAAATCTCCCGGGTTTGCGCGCCCAACTACTTGTGTTTCGTAGCTGCGTCATCGCGAAACACCTAATGACTCGTTATCAAGACGACTCGTTTGAAGCACTATGAGTCGACTCTTTTATAGATGAATCAATAGTTTTAAACACTGTACATTTACAGATTTAAGCCTTAGCTGGATATTTCACTTCACTTAGAGCTGTGTGACACACTTCATGGAAGGGCATTTTCAAAAACCCATAATATGGGCTCTTTAACAAACAATAGAACAATAAAGAATTGAATTGATGAGCGCACTGGCACCGTTGTCCTGTGGCTGCAGTCACATCATCCAATTGGATGCTGCACACTGGTGGTGGTGTGGAGAGACCCCCCCTCATGATTGTGAAGCGATTTGGGTGCATGATCATAAATGCGCTATATAAATACATATTACATACAGTTGAAGTCATAATTATTAGCCCCCATGTTTATTTTTTCCCCAATTTCTGTTTAGCGGAGAGAAGATTTTTTTTCAACACATTTCTAAACTTAATAGTTTTAATAACTCATTTCTAATAACTGATTTATTTTATCTTTGCCATGATGACAGTACATAATATTTGACTAGATATTTTTCAAGACGTTTCTATACAGCTTAAAGGCTTTACTAGGTTAATTAGGTTAATTAGGCAGGTTAGGGTAATTAGGGAAGTTATTGTATAACGATGGTTTGTTCTGCAGACAGTTGAAAAAAAATTTTGCCTAAAGGGGCTAAAAAGTTTGGCCTTAAAATTGTTTTAAAAATCAGACATACTGTGAAAATTTCCTTGCTGTTAAACATCATTTGGGAAAAATTTAAAAAAGAAAAAAAATTTAAAGGGGGGCTAATAATTCTGACTTCAACTGTACATGTTTTTACATTGTACTTGTATTTTTTTAAATTATCTGCATGTAATTGCATCTGTAATTTCTGTGATTACAATTAAAATAAACACTGTTGACTATCCCTTACACCTTAACCCACCCTTAAACCTGTCCATGCTCTCTAAACCTGCCCCTGAACTTGCCCCTCGTATCCTATATCAGTAGCACCATGTGTTGTGCAATACAATATAAATACATTAAGTATGTTGTACTTATTTTTTTGATGTAGTTTTTAGAAGTACTAGTAGTTTAATATAAAGTGGAACCAAAATATTCCTCGGGAGTTTGGTGTTGTGATGAACACCACTCCGAATATAACATAATAATCTTATAAATAAATAATATAACATTCTTAAAAGGAATTCTAGGAGTTTAAATAATGGACCAGTTTCAAAAGCCTGTTATGACGCGTTTAACGGTCATCATAATCTTAAATCCTTGACAGTTTTAATGTTTTGATTTTTAAAAATCGTATGAATATTTAAATGCATTTATGAATATATTATATCTTCGCTTCAAATGACAAAAAATGAATTACCGCTTATGTGAGGTATTTCTAATGCAGCATCTATTTGGCTGAGAGTAAATTTGAAGTTATTCTCTCCTCTAGCTGCCGTCACCAGTCTTACATTTTTTTTGCTAATAGTCTTGGTAACACCATCGTGAAATTTTTTTCTTTTATTATTTCAGCAAATAGGGTTGTAAAAAATGATTTGTAGTTCTGTCCCATTCACTGCGTTCTAAGTTTACCCAACTATGAAGACGTCCGCTACTGAGAAACCCAGAAATGTGAAAAAAGGTCTATAAATAACAATATCATACATGCACATTTGTTGTAATATTAAATATTAGCACATTCACTCATAATACCTGAACTCTTTCTGGCCTTTCTCCCTGTACAGAAGCTGCAGTCCTAAACGGCGGAAGCTGATGGGAGAGGAAGGAGCAGATGAGTGTCCAAGTCCTAAAGCAAACCACATCTGGCCTGTAGATTCTCCAGCACCTTCTCTTTCATCTGATACCAGCCTGGTTCAGCTGCAGACCAGACCCGGGATGGAGGAGATGAATCTGCCCTTCACCACCGCTCCAACCCCATTACCCAGAGTTCCCTCAGAGGGCTCAGGCATGGAGGTAGAGGCCGCTCAGAGGAGACTGCAGGAGATAGAAGAGAGGTTAGATGAACCAATCAATCACTTGCTTTCAACAACTAAATATACATTATTTTCAGATGCTGTTCAGAAATTAGATCCATGTTATGCTCCTTTTATAGGTAGCAAAAGCCCTGACAGGAAGAATAAAGAAGTGCAAAATCCCCCCTTCAGATCTAAAGCCACTAATCAAAGACTATAGTATTAACAAATGGCAAGCAGAAAGGGATCAGTGCTCAAAAAATACATTTTTTAAATCCAGCCAGCAGTAGGAATAGAAGTTTTTTATAAACTGAAGACATAAGGTTGTTTACACAAGATGCCATTGTTATATTTTTGTATTATTATAGAAAAATTATATCTATAAAAAGTTGTATATTTGATCTGGTTTTGCCATGAAATAGCTAGAGAAGCTGATATGTCAATAGATTCAAAACACTCTCTCTTTATAGGTAAAAATTCCTTAAAGCCATTTCTATAATATTCCTGTAATGTTTTGTGTGCTACAGAATCACTTTGGAGGATGATAGCGATGAAGAAGAGCTGGATGTGGAACCGGCTCAGCGCAGGCCGGTGTTGGTGATGTCTGACAGTTTGAGAGAGGGCCTACAGAGGGGGATTGGGGATATTCTACCACATATGGTTGCACAGTCAGTGTGAGTATATTGTTTTCAACTTTTCAAAGTTTTGACACTTGATAGCAACTTTTAGTTAATAAAGAAATTCATGAACAAGCTCAGTTGCAAGCATTTTAATAAATTGAAAAATAGTTTAAGAGTCCGTAAGAAAAAAAGAGAAAAATTCAGCTAAAAATTCATGAATTAGATTACAATTGACAAGTATTATGCTTAGAAGCTTAACCGTGGGAATTAGTACTTTTTGTAAGTAAAATTATACTCTTATTCAGTACGAATGAATAAAATTTAATAACAATTGATGTCAAATTGGCTTTTTAATAATGACATTTCTTGAACACAATATCAGACTAAAATCTATAGAGTCTAAAAGTCAGCTTTTCAATGATCGGAATATTTATATATATATATTTTTTTTTTTAAAGCTTAAAATAATTTTCAAGATATTTCAGATATGCTGCTTTACATGTCAAACATTTAAGTTTTAAATCCAATGTGAGAAATAAACTATAAAGTATTATTTTATTTTATTTTGCTGTAAAGATTCATAAGAAATAACTTAAAACTTCTAATTAGCACAAGGAACATTTAAAAAAACATAAATGGGATTTTCAATTGCTGTGTCCATCCACCTATCTTTATGTGCATTTTGGAATAATGCATAACTCTGGATGGAAATGGCAAAATGTGACAAGTTTTGAAAATGTAGGATAAACATTTAATCTGATGACAAAAAAATGCACAAACTACGATGGAAACGCACGTACTGAATAAACGCCACCATGCACATCAAAAAAGTCATGTGGTTTTGCTTCAACAGATCATGTGATAACAAAAATGACAGAAAGTGAGCGGTATGTTTAGGTGGAGTATGAGGTCTAACAAGATTTTTAAATGTTATATACAAGAAAGAAGTGACAACCATCCCTGATGCAAAATATCAGTGGAACGCACAAATCTTCCAAGAGGTTTGAGAGGAGATGATTCTAAAAGGATATGACAAACCGTCAATATGACATGACTGAGACCAAGTAAGTTATTATATACACACCTGGAGATTCTCCACGATGGACGTCCAGCATTCTCCAGCGCCTAGACTACAGCTCCACACAGGAAGTTTGGCCAGAGGACAAATGGTCATGCCCAACAGAGCCTGTTTTCTCCCGAGGTTTTTTCCTTCTTCGTCAGTTGGTGAAGTTTATTTCCTCGCCGCTGGCTTGCTTGAATTGGGACTTGTGAAGCTGTGCATCGATAGATTTGCTCTTCAGTGTTTGGACTTACAGCAGTAAAAATTAAACCACACTGTACTGAACTAAACTGATTAACAACTCTGAAATCTGGACTTTACTAGAACTTCTATGTTAAGCGGCTTTGACACAATCTACATTGTAAAAGCGCTTTGGAAATAAACATATATACAGTTGAAGACTTGACATACAAAAAAAGGCCTTCTCCTAACCCAGCAAATTCCATTTTTCTCTTGATATTTGGCGCCAGTTTATCAGGAAGTGACAATTTTGTTCTCTTGGACTCGTTAGATGGAAACACTGCTTTATTCGCAAATGTTTTATGCGATATTCCAGTTTTGCGCATTCATTTATTTCACATCTTTGGATGGAAACATAGCTAATGACTCCAGCAAAACAAATAGATTGTCTGAAATCATATGTATATATTGTTTCCACAACTGTATGAAAACAAACAGAAGCACAGAGGTGTTCTGAAAGTATCAATCCACCAGCAGCCCTGATCTTTCTTGTTCTCTGCAGAAGCCGCTCTTGTATGGAGCTGGTGGTTTGGCGTCCTCCAGAAGACCCGCTTACACAGAGACTCAAAGACTCTTTACAGAGACAGCAGCGCAAGAGCAGACAGACCCCTACCCCCGTACCTTCCGTCAGCAGCCCGCCGTCCCACCAGCAGACATACAGCCCTCTGTTCAGCGGCTCTGGGGAAGAAGACATGGAGTTATAGAGCAAAATCAATCAGCATAACCTGATTTCTTCGTTTTTTTAGTGCCATGAATTTTGTTGTTTGTTTGTTTCAGCCTGCACTTTTTTTTTGCAGGTGGGACCATATTTGCACTAGATGAAATGAGAAGTGAATTTTCTTTTTTGCGGTACGTTGATCGGAACAGTTGGTTACATTATTCACCCTGTTTGATAACTCTATGCCATGTATGTTTGAACTCATTACTTGTAAACAATGCAAGAATATTTTAGTTTCGCTGGTAGTATTATTGCGGTCTTATATACTGTGCACTGAACACTTGATTTGTTTCAATCTGCCACATTATTTTTGTGAAATATTTACTTTTTAAGACATCCGACTGGTTGATACACAAGACTGCTTTGCTCTTCATTCTGTTGTTGTTATGGAAAGTGATGACTTGTGAAGTTTCTTGTTTGTGCGAGGAAGGATTGTTATGTGGGTTTAAATTAGACGGCACTACTTTTATCCGGTTTAACCATTTACTCATTTAACAGACAGAAATACGAGTATTGGAGGAGACGCATGGGCATCCATATTTGAATCCTAGTACTTGGATCTTTTTAATCTAAGCAAAGAACAAATAGCACTTATTAAAACTGTCATAATTATAAAAAAAACAACAGTAAGATAAGCTAGAAAGCCAAAATGCCTGCAGTTTAAACGTTGGCCTACATTACTGAAATGTTTTGTTTGAAACTTTTTGTGATTTTTAGTTTGCCTGATGTCACAATATAGAACTTGTAAATAATACAGACTACTGTATGTCACAATATGACAAAGGCAGACTTGTTTATAAATAAAATCAGTTTGGCAATATCGTTTTCTTCTTGTGACTTTTTATTTATATAGAAAAACATTCATACAAAGTTATGAATAGGGATTGATTTCAAGATTTTTTTTTTTCATTTTACGATGATTAGCTCTTCTAAGAGAAATCATTAGACATCACATCCTGCATTGTTTGCATTTGAGCGATTAATATTCACATTTTGTCAGTAAAACTGGAGGTTGCTTTCAGATGGAGCAGCATTTGCATGTATTTCAGAGTCGGTTCACTGACAAGCTACGCAAAAATCACATTCAAAATTGAAGTAGAATTTTTTTCATTCATTCATTTTCTTTTCGGCTTAGACCCTTCATTTATCAGTGGTCGCCACAGCACAATGAACCTGCAACTTATCCAGCATGTTTTACGCAACGGATGCTCTTCCAGCTGCAACCCATCACTGGGAAACATCCATACACACTCATTCACACATACACTATGGACAATTTAGCTTACCCAATTCACCTTTGGACTGTGGGGGAAACCGGAGCACCCGGAGGAAACCCATGCGAACACGGGGAGAACATGTAAACTTAACACAGAAATGCCAACTGACCCAGCCGAGGCTCGAACCAGCAACCTTCTTGCTGTAAGGGAATTGTGCTACCCACTGCGCAACTGTGATGCCCTGAATATGATTTAATCAGACGACATAGACATCGATATAATCATTATGTGATACTGACAGCAGACAACTCCACTTTTAGATATGCAATCGTGCACTTCTCCTTGGGAAAACCCATGCTGCCATTTTAAAGTGAGTTCCACTTGAAGTGGATGAGGAAAGTTCACATGGATAGATCCTCGATCCCTCAGTGTTGATAGAGGGAGCGATTTTACTTCATATGTACACTCCAGCACCTATACACTACCTGACAAAAGTCTTGTCATCGATCCCAGTTGTAAGAGCAACAAATAATAATGTGACTTCTAGTTGATCATTTGGAAAAGTGGCAGAAGGTAGATTTTTCTGATGGATCATGTGTTGAACTGCATCTCAATCATCACAAACACTACAGAAGACCTATTGGAACCTTCATGGACCCAAGATTCTCAGAGAAATCAATCAAGTTTGGTGAAGGAAAAATCATGGTTTGTGGTTACATTCAGTATAAGGGCATGCAAGTGATCTGGTGAGTGGATGGCAACATCAACAGCCTGAGGTATCAAGACATTTGTGCTGCCCATTACATTACAAACCACAGGAGAGGGCAAATTCTTTACCAGGATAACGCTCCTGATTCTTTGGTTTCCACATCAAAGTTCCTGAAAGAAATAAAGGTTAAGGTGCTCCAGGATTGGCCAGCCCAGTCACCAGAGGTGAACATTATTGAGCATGTCTCGGGTAAGATGAAGGAGGTGAATTGAAGATGAATCCAAAGAATCTTGATGAACACTGGGAGTCCTGCAAGAACGCTTTATTTGTCATTCCAGATGACTTTATCCAAGTCATACACAATATTAATTCTTTTTCCATGGCACCATGAATTTATGGTCTATACTGTACATTATTTATGTTAAGTGACAAGACTTTTGTCAAAGTAAAGTCAGACCTTACTGTCCTAATTAAATAATTAAAAATCAAGACATGATCATGTTTCATTTTGATAAAATAAGCATAATCTAGAGGCCTTTGCCTTTCATATAAGCCACTTCTGATACGATGAAATGATCAACTAGAAGTCAAGTTATTATTTGTTGTTCCTAAAACTTGGATAAGTGACAAGACTTTTGTCAGGTAGTGTATGTCCCACAATGCAATGTGTTTGTGACGTTGCAACATCAGCATTCACAGTGGTTTTCATAGTAGATTTCAAGTGCTAAAAGGTTTAGGGCATTCCATTTAAACCCATTCAGATGTTCCGCCAGTAGTGGACACTAGTGTAACGTAATCAATGACATTCATCTGAGTCAATGTGACTGAAGGAAGTTAGCGAGTGAAGGGCATAAAAGAGCTTTTGTAGTAGTAAATAAATACCACATACAAAAACTCACTTTATAACTTAAGTGGAGCATTTGAAGCAAATGCTCCCATGAGATGATTACGCAGCCATGTGATTATTAGTCACGCTGAATCAATGAAAGCAGTTAAATCAGGATTTCCTGTTTTTCTTTTTCAAGGCTGTTTGTAGTTTCCATGTGAGAGCACCCTCTGGCTTTTGACAATACCATGCTTCACTGACAAGATGTGCATGACAATTGCAGCTTTGCGATTTCATTTCGATTAACCGCCCAGCCCTAAACACAAACACAACTGATTCTAAAGTCCATTTTAAAAGCCAAGATTTCAATTGCCATTACAGTTCATTCTTTGATTTAAGCAGGCCTAAATGAAACATCAGTCTACAGTGAAGTGGTCAATTCTGTCCATTCAGAACTTGAACGTTCCACCTGAGCTCCGAGGAGGAGAAGTGATTTTCTGGTTTCCTAATAAAAATGAACAACCTGGTGAATAAGTTGTAGTATAAGAGAGTTGAAAGCAAATGTTAACTGGAGATGCTCTTTGCTGGTAGGTAGTCTTCAGTTTTCCTGCTTTCCTGAGCTGGAGCAATCTGCCAAGAACATGAGAAGCTTAGAAAAACCTATTTGCAAAATATGTAAAATATTAATGTAAAATAAAAATCATACGCAGTATTAATCTTAAAACAGTGAACTATAACAATAACTGAATTATAATTGTTAACTAAAATCAGATCTTAAAATGTTACATTTTGTCAAATGATTTAAAATGTAGACATGTTGGCATCAAACAAAATGAATAATAATAATACATGAAGAATAATAAAATAAAATAGCAAAATACAATAACTATAATAATAATTTAAGATGTACCATGTCTAAGTAGGATCCGCCCAGGTCAGTGTTCTCCCTGTCCCGCTTCATTGGACTGGGGCAGCGGCTCTGACTCTCTGCCTGGAGGAGCCGAATGCGACTCTGGAGGTGCCGCAGCAGTTTATAAGTGCTCAAGTCTTGAGTGATTCTGGAATTTTGTAAGTCTGGGCCACCCTGAACAACAGCCGAGGTCAACTGGGATTTGTTGTGGTCTTGGCATTGCTGCAGACAGAGAATCAAGTATGTGAGTTCCTTATTGTGTTCTATTATAATTGTGATGAAGTGCCACACTTATTTTCTAATCCAGCTTACAATAAAACAATGTAACATTTTAAAATGATGCTGGAGATATTTCCTTTAGTTTGTTTTACAATTAACATTTTCTGAATGTGTTGTTGAGCTGGCTTCTTGGTTTATGATTTAGGCCTGTCATGAATAAACTTGACACTAAAACTGGCAGTATGTGGCAGCAAGTTCCTGTTATAATGAGCGATTCACTGAATCATTCATTCAAATGATTAGTTCAATTCAGTTAGTTAAAAGTAGCTGATTCATATAGAAAAGAAGCAAGAGACTGTGAACAGACCATTGATTCACTGGCTTAATTGATTCGTTCAAAATCAGATTTATTTATGAACTAAACTGCAGTGATGCTTTGATAAACAAATGTCATGTTCTGACTGTTTGATAATAACATGTCTGATCATTTGTGAACTAAACTGCAGTGATGCTTTGGTAAACAAATGTCCAGTTCTGACTGTTTGATAATAACATGTCTGATCATTTGTGAACTAAACTGCAGTGATGCTTTGGTAAACAAATGTCCAGTTCTGACTGTTTGATAATAACATGTCTGATCATTTGTGAACTAAACTGCAGTGATGCTTTGGTAAACAAATGTCCAGTTCTGACTGTTTGATAATAACATGTCTGATCATTTGTGATCATTTGAGGTCAAAATGAAGCTGCTTATTTTAATTACTGAATAATCATGCTTCTATAGCAGCATTATAGTGATATTGTTTTTTATCCTTATTATTAAATTATTTTTTCTTTAAATATTGATATCCATATTGGATGGATAAATTGCTGCCTTTATATAAAAAATCTGAAAAATTGGAAAGAAAGTGAAGCAAAAATATGTAAAAAAAAATCTAATAATTTTACTGAAGCACATAAAATGTATAATAATGACAAAAATAAATCAAATATGAATAAATACTGTATAATAGTGTATAAATACTAAAATAACACTGGTATTTACAGCAGTCAGATGTCTCATCTCATTCTCAAGTCTCTCCAATCTTTTCTGTTGCTCTGCTTTGGATGTCGGGACCCTCCTGTTATGTACAATAAAGATGAGACAACATGGTTAATTGATATTTTTGCACAATTTTAAATCACAAGCCCTGATATTTAGTAACCTACAATCTAATAATTCATTGCTTCATTTGTTTACTGGGCCAGCAGGGGTAATTAAGTGTCAAACGCTGAAATAACAATTGTCACAATAATTTTTTAATGTTTATGTACATGAAAGTTTCATACAGTGATCAGCATATATGAGTACACCCCTTACAAATCTCTCATTTAAATTCAGATTTTTCCATATTCTATATTTGTGCATATACATTAGAGGGGTGACGCAGTGGCGCAGTAGGTAGTGCTGTCGCCTCACAGCAAGAAGGTTGCTGGTTCAAGCCTCGGCTGGGTCAGTTGGCGTTTCTGTGTGGAGTTTGCATGTTCTCCCTGCGTTCATGTGGGTTTCCTCCGGGTGCTCCGGTTTCCCACACAGTCCAAAGACTTGTGGTACAGGTGATTTGGGTAGGCTAAAAAACGTGCTGCATAAATTGGTGGTTCATTCCGCTGGGGTGACTCCGGATTAATAAAGGGACTAAGCCGAAAAGAAAATGAATGAATATACATTAGTGTAGTCAGTACCTAAGCCAAATCTGGAGCTAATCTGACAAAATAACTCATGATGACAGTCCAAAATTAGTACACCCAAATTTATGTTATAGAAAAATATTAAACAAAAAATTTACATAGATCAAAGTTTAAAAAAAAACACCAAAAATGTTTCGAAATTTGTTGAAATTTTGTAGTTTGTAATTTTGTTTTTCAATATTTTGCTTAAATTTAAATGTATTATCTTTCTATTTCTAAAGATGTTCGTGGACTAAAATATTACTTTAATAATATTTTTTGTTTTGTTTTGTTTAAATCCACTAAAATACATTGCCTATATTCACTGATAAATTAATAAAAATATTCATTTGCAAAATGGGGTGTACTCAATTATGCTGAGCACTGTATATGTTAATTTATTTAAGCAAATCATTTAAAAGTTTGTTAACAAATGACAAATCCAGTGGACATAACGAGTGTTTGAAGCACCTCTCCAGCTCTGCATTGAGCTCCAGCTCAAACTTGTGTGCGATTCTGGCAGTGGTTTTGTCTTTCCACTGAGCCATGCTGCTGTGCACCTGTCTGAGCTCCTCATCTTTAGCCTTCAGCTGTCTGTGCAGACGAACACACTGTCCATCCACATCTTCATCATTCTTCATGAGCAGCTGACCACGAGATAGACTGCTCATCTCCTCAATGTGCGCCTTCAGATTAGACAAAGCAGACACACAAAACAAGATATTAACCCTTTTTTTCTTGCAATTTGAGCACATGCATTTTACAGGATTCCCATTCTAAGCAGAAGAGTAAATTCACTGACTTTTCCTTGCCATTCTCTGACCAAAAGGCTGAATTTCCATGAACAGGCTGCTGTTGTGCTTTGCATAATATTAAAATGATTTTAGCTTGAATATCCACAATGAGAACAGCAATGGATAATTAACCAGAGATTTTGAAAAAAAAAATAAATAAATCAGAGGTACTGTTTGCGTTCATTCTTTCATAGACGTGTAATACAAGGCTAAAGTTGGGCTGTCAGTGAAAATCTAACAGACATCTAAGAATAGCCCAAAACAGGCAGGTAGTGTAGTGCTGTCGCCTCACAGCAAGAATGTCACTGGTTCGAGCCTCGGCTGGGTCAGTTGGCATTTCTGTATGGAGTTTGCATGTTCTCCCCGTGTTCACATGGGTTTCCTCCAGGTGCTCTGGTTTCCCCCACAAGTCCAAAGACATGTGGTATAGGTGAATTGTATAAGCTAAATTGTCCGTAGTGTGTGTGAATGAGTGTGTATGGGTGTTTCCCAGTGATAGGAAGGGCATCCGCTGCGTAAAAACATGCTGGATAAGTTGGCTGGTTCATTTCGCTGTGGCGACCCCAGATTAATAAAGGGACTAAGCCGAAAAGAAAATGAATGAATGAATGAATAGGCCAAAACTAGACTAGTCGTCAAATAGACAGATTAGACAGACTTTAAGTGTGTAGTTATTCATTTCTGTTTATTTGATGACTAGTCTAGTTTTTACCTATTCTTAGACTTCTATTAGGTTTTCACTGACAGCTCAAATTTAGCCTTGTTTTAGCCAAGACGACTATGTTTAGACGCCTTTTAGACAATTATTAGACATCTTTTAAAAACAATAAAATGCTTGTTGGGTAGTAGTTTTAAAAACTTTCATATTATCAATATTATCATCATATTTTTAACACCCAGTCTTTTAAGGCGTCATTTTGAAGTCAAGGCTCCTAAATTGTGTATTATGCTCACATGATAGCTGTAATGAACAGATATGGTTGCATTTGATTTTATTGCTAGTTGACGAACATGAAAAGAATAAAATTGAGCTAAATATTGTCTAACCATAACAAGTATGAAATAATGTGATACAAATCTGGTAAAGAAAAATACATTTTGATGAATGCAAACTAAAATTTAAAGCACCAAACTAAATTCCCTGATATTCCATGACTTTGACAGACCTTTTAAAAAAATACTTGATATTCCAGAAATTCAACGACTCAGAGGAACCCTGATTTTACTCCTGAGACCTCCTGAACAAACAAACTTTTTGCCTTCTTTGATATTATGTTGGTTAAATGAGTTTTTATACCAGGTCAATACAGTGACCGCTGGGAAACAATTCAAGCTAAAGCCAACAAACTTTAAGAACATCCAGAAATTAGGAAAACAAATACATCATTTTGACCAGTTGGAAAAAACAGAGTTTATACAAATCAAATAATTTCGAATTTTTGAATCTATTAATTCTAAATGCCCGTATACCTGTATGAGTTTCTCTTTCAGAGCAGCCAGCGCTCTTTCCTTTTCCTCAATCAGCTGCTCTTTCTGTACACGCAGCTCTTGCTCCTGAAACAAATAAGGCAGTGTCTTCTCATAAGTAGTGTGCTGCTGTGAGTTTGTATGTTTTTATTATTGTCACCTCGTACCTTTTCTCTGCTTATCTGCAGTGCAGCGCGTATCTGTGTACTGAGCTCAGTTTTTAGATCACTGATATACTGCTGTAGGGACTTTGCGAGAGACTGCAGCGTCTGAAGAGCTGAACTCACTGTAGAACTGAATCAGAAAACATTTAAATATACCTTTATAAAATATAAAATACAATTTCAGAAGTGGTTTCCAATCTAAGATTCACGAGTGGTAGCCAAACTCACTTTAGTTTGAGGGTTAGTGGACAGGGAAATAACATGTAGTATAAATTAATTATATAATTGCATATCAGAATGAAACTGACTGTCATGGGAAAATCTTTTCACGTTTCTTTTTTCATTTTATCTTTATATAATCTGAATACTTAATATAAATTAGTGGTTTGTGTAGAGAGGTTATGGGTGAAACATCCTTATTTATGCCATTTTATAATTATTATGTCCTCTCAGAAACTGGATTTACATTTTTATTCAGACTCTCTACAGTTTTTGTTCAGACCATACACTGGTTTGGATCAAATTAAAAGGTAGACTGTGTTTTTTCTGCACTGTTGAAAATAATAAATAAAAATAAGCAAATTTTAACTAAAATGCACTGAAAATGTTGTAAATGTAACTTGATAAAGCCAACAAACTTTTTTGTTCATTTAAAATCTGCCCATCCGTGTTAATGTTATTATTGGATACAAAAAATAAATAAAGCACTGGACTGAACTTTTCAAGCATTAGATTCAATGCAGAAGTTGTCTTTTTAACCCTTTTCATGCCATATAAATTGTGCTTAAGTGCATTCACTGCATGATGAAGCCTACAATATGCAGTCATAATTTAGGCTACTTTATCTAGATGTGATTCAAATGTCGTGGGACACAAAACATAGATTCAAGCAACTTTGCCATGCTTGAAGCTTGGAGCTAGAATATAGACTAATTAAAGTTAATCTCTGTGTGCGGTAAAAAAGATACAAGTTAACGTTTAGATTTCATAGACATTTTCATGTGTACATGCAACATATTTCAAAAATAAATAAATCGAACAACTGATTTCTAAATTGTTATCTAAATTGTAAAAGGTTTCGAAAGCACTGGGCTAAACTTTTTAAGCTTTAGATTCAATGCAGAAGTTGTCTTTTTAACACTTTTCATGCCATATAAATTGTGCTTAAGAGCACCACATGGGAAGAAAGTGAATATTTATCATCTGCAATCATGCTGCAATTGTCATTATCGAGTATGTCACTCACGAACAAATATACATTTAGAGTGCAAAGGCATTCACTGCATGATGAAGCCTACAATATGCAGTCATATTGACTAATCGATTATTTATTAATACCACACAATAGTGTCATTTCATAAAAATCTGCAGGTGATCACAAAAGTAAATGTGCTATTGATTTTATCATTCATTTTCCTTCAGCTTAGTCTCTATTTCAGAGGTTGCCACAACGGAATGAACCGCAAACTATTCCAGCATATGTTTTATGCAGCGGATGACCTTCCAGCCGCAAACCAGTATTGGGAAAGACCCATATGCACTCATTCACAAACACACTCATACACAATGGAGAATTTAGCTTATCCAATTCACCTATAGCGCATGAGCCACCGTGCCGCCCACTATTAATTTTAATGATCCATTAATAAAGACAACAGATGTGTTTGACTGATGTCTGACACATAAAAATCAAAATAGGGAAAAAATAAATCACAGCAAGCTCTCTAATCACTATTGATGGCATCCAATGTTCAGTAAGCATAGTGTTGCATCAGGTCAGACACATTTATCCAGAAATGCTTCACCTTTATAAGGGTGTATCAATCTGCCATTTTGAAATAATTCATTGAATCACTTATTAAAGGGTTAGTTCACCCAAAAATGGAAAATCTGATATTAAATACTCACCCACATGCAGTTCCAATCCCTTGAAACTATTGTTCATCTTTGGAACACAAGCGTGTCAAAGTCAAAGTACAGAAAATGTGAAATATTCCATGTGGCTTCAGTGGTTCAAATGTCATATACAAAGCTCCAAGAACCCCTTTTCTTCACTTTGTTTGCTAATATCTTCTGTATTTGATCAGGTGCGCTCTTATGACATTGCGGGGGACTGAAGATTCAGGCAAACAGAGCCATATTTTTTGTCATTTTAAGGTTTTGGATTTCATGATTACAGTTGAACCACTAAAGTCACATGGAATGTTTTGACAGTTGCTTTGGTTCTCATTACTGTTGCTGCCTGCGGAGGATGAGGGAGCTCTCTGATTTAATCTAAAATATCTTCAGTTGTGTTCTGAAGATGAACAATGGTCTCAGATGTTTGGAACGACAAAATTAATAAAAGCATTTTCATTTTTGGGTCAACTAACCCTTTAAAACAGGCACATGCTGGCATCTATTGGTAATTTTAGTGTTGTATTTATTTATTCATGACAACCTGTCTGATGAGTGTGTGCTTTCCACAGTCAGGCCATGGTGTTTCAGCAGCTCCTGCAAGTGAACACACTCAGCATGTATGTCCTGAGCCCAGCGTCTGCTCTGCTGCTCATGTCTGGCGGTTCTTCTCTGCTGCTTTTGCTCTTTCTCTCGGAGTGCTGTCCTAAGCTCCTGAAGCTCCTTTTCAGAGCTCTGCAAAGTTTGCTTAAGACACATAGCCTCCTTCTCTGCCTCCTGTAACAAGAAAGCAGAGGTAAGTAAATGTTATGTATTGATCTATATAAATTAAATTGAACATGCCTGTTTGCATCTGAATTAATTGTCAAAATAAAAGATGACTTCTGATTCCTCTTACCTTCTGAAGTTCAGTCAGTTTACTTTGTAATGCCAGAGTGTTTTTTCTCTCTTTGTCCAATTCTGTTCTCCCTCTCCTCACTGCATCCTCTATTTTCTGCTCTAGAGCGTAACGCTGCTCTTGGAGAGCCTTCTCTCTCTGTTCCTCACACTTCCTTTTCTCTTGACTCACAGCCTTTACAATCTGTTCAGATGACACGAGATGCTCTTGTTGTTTAGGGCGTATAGGAATCTTAACAGCATCAAAGTTAACGGCCTAAGACGGTAATACTTAATTTCCTTATTCAATCTGTCATCAGCACACAAGAGTCATTGTAAAAAATGTGTTAATAGTGATGGAACCTTTTCCTCAGTCTCTCTTCTGAATTCCTCTTGTTGCCTTCTCATCTTCTCCTCGCGCTGCTTTAGAGCCTGTTTTAGTTGCTTCACCTCCTCATCTTTCATCTTAAACATATGTGAATGCAAACATGTAAATGTATATTCAACAGAGTTCTTGACTAGGATTTGCAGTTATTTTTTCACTTGAGTGTAATGTCACATCACACGTTTAGTTTTTTTATTACAGAATTAGCTTTTTAAGGCAAGGCACTGCAGGTGAATAGGGTAAAAAATATCTTGCAAACAAACAAACAAACAAATTTCAAGTTATATACAATGTTATGCTTTAATATGCAACTGACACATTCTGGGATTCTGGATATAAAACTGTAAAGTTTAGTGCAGTGGTTTTGAAACTGTGCTACATGAACCACTAGTGTACTTCTAGTGGTACACAGAGGAATACTGAATAATCAATGAAAAAAAATGAATACACTTTTAACCCTTTGACTTGAACGATTACACTGATGTGATCAGCACCGGCTGTTCCCTGAAGCATACGATGCCATCAGTGTGCTTAGAATGTTTACTTTAGTTCATCGCATTATCAGGTGCTAAAAAATCAACCCGCTTTGGTGCAGAGCCAGAGAAAGAGGCACGCGGACATGGCGCTTGTGGAGAAGATACACACTAGAGACGCTCTTTTGCAGACCAGTGCTGTTGTGTTGGCATTTCAGTAACTGCATGCTGTATCATTGGTAAAATAATTATCACAAATGTGTTAGATGTGTGTTCGTAGTTGTGTAAAATAATGCGTGTTTTCGATGTATAAAGTTATTTGTTTTCTAAAGCAGCGTAGCTTTTAATTAATTTGTTAGCTCAGATAGGCTACTTTATCTGGATGTGATTTAAATGTCGTGGGACACAAAACATAGACTCAAGCAACTTTGCCATGCTTGAAGCTTGGAGCTAGAATATAGACTAATTAAAGTTAGTCTCTTTGTGCGGTAAATAAAATACAAGTTAACGTTTAGATTTTAAAGAGATTTTTATGTGTACATGCAACATATATTTCAAAATTTATAAAAAAATGGTTTATATATGAATATGATAACATTTAGCCTATCTTTATGAGGTCCAAGCAACATTTTCAGGTTTTGATGAATAGGTTACTCTTTGTTAATACTTTACATTTAAGTACAGCAGTTTTCTTTTTACTTTAAGAACCATAGTCTACCATGTTTAATGAACTTTTAAATATGCATTTTTTAACGTTGACTTTTTAACTATTTTTATTTATTTATTCATTTTTTTACCTATAAGTAGGCTCACACGGAATCTGCGCACGCAGAATTCCACAGATTTCCATACATTTTTAGCCCATCATTGATTCTGTTTATTTACTTGTGTAAATGTGTGTAAATTTATATTAATTAAGTTTTTTAATTAATTACAGTAACATCATTGACTAATATGAAAATGTTCATATAATTTATTTACAATACAGTTTGTAAAGTAATATTTTCTGACTTTTAGAAGATATATTATATAGAAGACTTGATTTGTATACCAAATAAAGTGGATCTAATTCGATTTGTATTGTAAATATTAAATAAAACTTTAAAAGGTATTACTTTTTAGTTCATATATGAAGGTTTTAGTTATGATACTTCTAAAATCATTCTGCATAATTCCGCAGATTTTTAACAAAATTCTGCGCAGAAATAGCAAAAAATGTCAGCAGATTCCATCTGGCCCTACCTATAAGCACAGTACAGTGTTAATATTCAAACTATTTATTATATTTAAAGTGGCTGACAATAATACATATTCTTAATAATAGGAATTAATCTGCCTCGTCATTATGGTGGTACTTGGAGAGACAATTTTTTTCTGAGGTGGTACTTGATGAAGAAAGTTTGAGAACCACTGGTTAAGTGTATGTGCTGCTGAAGTCGAGATTTTTGACTCGGAAAAAAAAAAAAAAAAAAAAAACGAATTTAGCTAAAACTAGCTTTGAAAATATGTTACAATACAATTTTTATTCATTATAATTTCAATACAATGTAATTTTTTTAGAGCTCTCTATCTGTATGTATATATTGTTATCAGGACACAAGATGACATTTTGTGATTTCAGATTTTTGCATATTGCCCAGCCGTAATACATTTTTTAAAATCTAGTTTTATCTAAATGAGTTTTTATTTACCCTAAGTCGTGCATCTCCACTACAGCAGCACGTACATACACCAAACTTTAGTAAAGTTACGTGTGAGTAAATAGTGAAAATGTTTGGGTTAGCAATCATTTTAAAGATCTTATTTACTCATTCTTTACTTGTTTCAAGTTTTTTTTGAGTTTCTTTCTTCTGTTGAACACAAACAAAGATATTTTAAAGATTGCTGGAAACCTGTAACCATTGACTTCAATAGTATTGGCTTTTCCTACTTTGTAAGTCACAGGCTTTTAGCTTTATTTAATATATATTATTTAGCAAAAACTCATACTGGTTTTGTAACCACTTGAGAGAGTAAATATTCATTTTTGGGCAAACAACCCTTTAAGACCTACAAAAAAATACTGGAAGGGACTACATTAGCTTCTTCCTGGGTTTGTGAAATCACCAACCATAAAATGTACATAAACCCTGCTTTTAGGCATGACCTTTACTTTAAGTTAGCCAATTTCTGACAGAGGGGCTTCATAGAACCAGCAAGTCAATCGATCGTTTTTAGAAAAACTGAAACTGCGATCTAGATTAAAGGTAAAAAAATAAGTGAAAAATAACGTAATTCTTAAAAAGCGAAGCATAAACACAATCGTGCCTTCAAAAATAACCAACTGACCACCCCTTCAAGACTGCGCTGACGTCTTTTGAGATACAGTTGACACACGGAGGGAAAGCTGACCTTGATGCAGTTGTGTAAGGAGTCCAGGCTTTGTTTGTGAATCTGAGCTTGGTCACTGAGAGTAGCTGACCTCAACTCATCCGCCTGCTTACACACCTGGAATCACACAATCAAACCAAGCCAAACTAATTCAGAGATTTGCATCATGTCAGAATAATTTGTGAAAATCTTTCAGTAAATAAATAATTTTACATTTTGAAGCTCCTCTTTGTGGCTTTTGGTTAACTGCAATGTCAGTTTCTCAATCTCTTGCTCCTGAGAAGAGATTAATAATCATGTGTATATGTATATAATCACAAAAAAACACTGATTTCCATGGACTAGTAATCGTTGTTTTTTCAGTATTAAAGAGAGAATGTTCAAAATACAAATCTTTAAAAGTCACTTCTACTTGTTTTGACAAACTGAATGTAATATTGCTAAATAATAATTAATATATTTTCAACAACAGAAAAAAATGAGACTTTAATTTGCATACCATGTCTTTTTTAGTTCTGTTCTGCATTTCTCTCAGGTTTAAGCTGTGCTCCTCTCTTAGTGAACAGAGCTCCAGAAGAAGGCCTTCCTTCGCTTCTTGTGTACCTTGCAAAAGCAATTCCTTTTGGGCAACAATTCTCTCCAGTGCCCCAAAACGCTTCACTTGTTGTTCTAGATGCTTCTGTGAGGCCTGCAGACATACAGTTATTAGAACCATGTATCAGATACTTAAAGCACTGACATGGCTGATTGAGGAGATTAAATAATTGAGAACCAGTTTTATCTGTTCTTTTTCTCTGATGGCATGAAGCAGCTGCTTCTCCAGCTCACTGTATTTCTCCTGGAGGCTCCTGCTGTCCTCCTCTCTCTGCTCCAGTTCCTGATTCACCTCATCCAGCCTCTGAAACAGACAATCAAAATAGCTGCATGTGGACAAATTGTAGGCTATATCTATGTCTGTATTTACAATTTATTTACATTTATATTTATTGTGCAGGCAAAAGTAATGTAGGCAACATGTTAATGCCCTTTTTAATTTGATCATTAAGTTACTTAAGAATTGTGCCATCAAATTAGCTTCATTAAGTCTTAACTTTGATTATTTAAAAAAACTAGAATTTTGCAAAATATGATAAGAAATTGTGCTTATTTTCAAGGCAGAATGTAAAAAAATAGGGTTTGGATTTGATTAAAAATAGGGGTTCCTTGAATCCCAGCCTTTGGGAATTTATATTACAAGTAAAGCTTTATATTTCAAAAAAGACTACTTTGTGCCAATTGTTTTATACTGTGGTCTAAGTGAACATGGTTCTCCAAACTTTTGCTTAAATCAAACAAATGTAAAACACTCATTTTAAAACTAGGAATCGAAATTGTACAATATTTCTATACGGTTGTTCGATTATAATATTATTTTTACAGTGTTGTTTTAGTACAGGGCCCACTACCTATGGCAAAGTGTCATGTGTGCTGTATTACTAATGATCTACAGTACCTCCTGCATAGAGTCCAGTGTGTGCCTGAAACGCCGCTGTTCTGAGAACAGCTCAGATTTGGCATTTTCCAGCAGTCTGTCCATCTCTTCCCTCTCCAGAACAGACACGCTGCGGCTTACACACTGACAGAAAAAAAAAACACACAATAACAATTGGGTGATCACACATTAAATGTCTTAAAACCTAGCGGTTTGAGGGTGGTGTGAAAGTATTAATTGTCAAAGTAATGACAATTTATTTGTTAAATTTAATTCAATTCATCTTTATTTCTATAGCGCTTTTACAATGTAGATTGTGTCAAAGCAGCTTAACATAGAAGTTCTAGTAAATTGAAACTGTGTCAGTCCAGTTTTTAGATTTGAAGTTTAGTTTAGTTCAATTCAGTGTGGTTAAATTTCACTTCTGAAAGTTCATCCATCGATGCGCAGCTCCACAAGTCCCAATTTGTTTTTTGGGCTGGACTGTGATCCCTAAATACAGTATTTTAATATATCATCAAGTTATTTTTGGTAAACTATTGATACATTTATTAATGGCTAACATGAAATTCTAACATTTACACTTGTTTTTTTTTCGCCAACTTTTAAATATATCAACAAGAGTGACCTGTTGCCCGTGCAGAACCCTGACCTCCTCCAAACATAAGTTCCTCTGGGCCTGCAGTCTGTGTAGCTCACTCCTATAGGACACACACAGTGCTTTAAAAACAATTCTGACAATATACAAAGATTTTTTACAAAAAAACTTAGTGAAAAGAGTGTGTATAAAAGCAAATGAGATGAATGTTCTAGTGAGTAGCACATACATGATGTTCTGGACCTGTGCTCTGCTGTCCTTCACACTGAGCTGTACAGAGAGTTGCTCTCTTTCAGATTGATCCACTTTCTCTCTCAGATTCTGCAGAGTGTGAAGCATAGCCTGAGAAAATAATACCACTTTTACTTAATGAACGAGCTTTGTGGATAACTAAGAAAATTACAGAGTGTTCATTCATACTGTTTTTTGGTGCTGAAGCTCAGTAAGTGAAATCCTCAGCTCTCTTAGCTGGTCGCAATCAATTCTGCTCGTGTCCAGAGTTTTTTCTGTGCCCTGAAAAGTCAAATATATATTTTTAAAAATAATTAGAAATTTTTTTTTTAACTATTTGCTACAAATACATGCGATACATGATAATAATGCATTCCATTTACTCTACTGACAGTTTTCATTTCAGTAAAACACACTGAGGTCTCACAATGTGGGGCTCATTCCTTCGACTGTTGTATAAAGTTCTCTTCCCCTTTCTGCCAGATGAATGTCTCCTTCTGTAGTAAAGCTTTGTTTTGGCACTTTCACTGCTCGTCTCCTCAACAGTTCTCTCATCATCAGAGCTAAAACACACAGAGGGATCTTGAGGAACGGTTGCGTTTATTAAAGTACATATATACGGAAGCTCTTTTGGTAATTATTATAGTATATAGTGTGTTGTCTTTTGTTTTAAATCAATATAATGAGCTGTCGGTGGCTCAGTGGTTAGCACTGTCGCCTCACCGCAAGAAGCTCGCAGGTTCAAGTCCTAGCTGGGCCAGCTGCCATTTCTGTGTGAAGTTTGCATGTTCTCCCCGTATTCATGTGGGATTCCTTTGGGTGCTCTGGTGTTCACCACAGTCCAAAGACATGCGCTATAGGTGAATTGGATGATCTAAATTTGCTGTAGTGTATGAGTGTGTATGAGAATGCCAGAGTGTGTGGGTGTTTCCCAGCCGCAATGGGTTGTGGCTGGAAGAGCATCCGCTGTGTAAAACATATGCTGAAATAGTTGGCGGTTCATTCCACTGTGGCGACCCCTTGATATATAAGGGACTTAGCCGAAGGAAAATGAGAAAAATGAATAATGTGTTGTTCTCTTTCAACTTTCAAATGTATTTTTCATGTAAATCCATTTAGATTTATTCAAATATAGCAAGGTAAGTGACCTGAAGATTACTACAACTCCAAAGATCCAAAGATGCTCTGATGGGTTTCAGAATAAACTCTCAGAAATTGTAGCATGAATTAAAGATCATGATAAGAGATCTCAATTGCTTAAATTATCAAGTGATTTCCTTGGATTTTCAAATTGAACTTCATTTGTTAAAAACTGACAAGTACCTGAAGGGTTGAATATTGTTTTGGATGATTTGTCCTGTACAGTATCCATTTTCTCGGCTCAGATGTAATGCTGAAAAAAATATGAGGATATTTTTATAATTCAGTTACGTTAACATATTATGGACATACAGCAAATTAAACAATTGTGCAAAATATTAAAGGATTAGCATTAATGAAATTGCAAATGCATTTAGAATAGAATTTGGTGGACACACACACACGCACATACACACCTGTCCTGTTGCTAAGTGCAGACTTCAGGTGCTGTCGAACCTGTTCTGAGCATACGGTGTCCAGATCAGTGTCGATAGTGACTGAATCAAAACTCTGCATGGGAATTCCTGCCAGAAGACATTGATTGCTTATATATTTTCTGAATACAACAACAATTTAGTGCTTATCACAATGATCATATTAATGATTCTACAGTACTACTCTTGTACCTGCCAGGTGTCTCACTGGTGTTCTGGACTGATGCTGTAGTTTTCCTGACCGCTCCACACTGAGGTCTGCAGAGGTATTGCTGGTAATGAAAGCATCAGGGGCTACAGAACAAATTAATACTTATAAGATGCACATGCACTGAAGCCTAAAAATAAATTATAGTTAATGATGAATAGAGTTTTTCATGGTAAAGCTATAAAGCAGCATCTGTTTTCAACTTTGATCAAATACAACAGTTACTTTAAATTGAGCTGATACACTACCCGTCCAAAAAAGTCACCACATGGATTTAAGTAACCAAATAGGTAAGAGCTTTCCTTGGTGATTGCATGGGTGATTATGTTTCAGCTGGTCACAAGTTATTAATTTAACCCTAACTAATGTAAAGAGTATATTCATACAACACTGTGGGGGTAATGCTATGATTTCTGACAAACTCATGCAAAACATGCAATTCTGAGTTTGCATTTATGAAGTGAGTATCGCACAGGTGAGTGGGTTTGACAAACCACCCATAGAAATACTCTTTTCTCTAAAAAATGGTTATGACCAGGTTATTCCAGCAAGGTTTTTTTCTTCCCTGATGGCACAGGCGTATTCCAAGATGACAATGGATTCATCAGGCTCACATTGTGAAGGAGAGGTTTATGGAGCACATGGGGACACTCTTTTTACACACGGATTGGCCACCACAGAGTCCAGACCTTAACCCTGTTGAGAATCTTTGGGATGTGCTGGAGAAGGCTTTGTGCAGTGGTCTGACTCTCCCATCGTAAATAGAAGAGCTTGGTGGAAAATTCATGCAATTCTGAATGGGAATAAATGTTGTGATATGGCAGAAACATATTGAAATGATGTCACAGTGAATGTGTGCTATAATCAAAAGCTAAAGGCGGTCCAACAAAATATTACAGTGCGTGACATTTTCGTTAGATGGGCAGTGTGCTTTGCAATATAAACATAATAAAAATCAATGAGTTAGTACAATGTGAGAAAAGGTATGTATAAATAATAAGCATATAAAACTATTTATTTTCAACAGTCATTTTTTATCAAATCTGAGCCAGATATGAAAGCACCTAGTAAGATAATCCATTGAAACTATGGCTCCTACATTTTATTATTTATTTTTTTATTATTTATTTATTAATAATTTATTTAATAATAAAATTTATTATTTTATTACAACGTCCAATTAAAAGATCTTATATTTTGTTAAAAATATCTTTATACAAATCTTGAGTGTGTGTGTGTGTGTTTGTGTGTGAGAAGATGGTTTAAGAAGGCACAGCTGATATAAATATCGAAACTCAAATTGTTTAAATTTCAGTTCTTGCTTACATAATCAGTAATCAGTTCTTGTTTACATAATCAATGGTTACGACCTCTTGCTCAGTCTTTGTACCTGAGGTCGGCAGGACTACCATTTCGTCTCTGAAGCGTGTTGAGAAGTCCTCAGTACAGACGCTGTCCATCGTGAAGTCGTCCTCCTCATTTCTTATTCCTGCCACTTCAGTATTTCTCCCAAGAAGCTTCTCGAGCCTCCACCGACACTGCTCAACCCTGGACATTGAGCTCAAGCTGGATGGATCTAACTCAGGATTCTGTAACCACACTTCTGTAACTGTGGCTCCGTTTTTCTTCATCGACTGGTGGTCTACTTGTTCATCATTGACTTCTGAGAATTAGAATAGGAAATTTTCTATGTATTTTAGCCCCCAATATTGATAGTTGTTTGTTTTATTATGAGCAGATACAAAAAAAAATTATGTTTGCATTTAGAAAAGAGTTTAAGTGTTTTAGTTTGTAGCAGTTTTAATATTGATAATTGATAATAATAATAATATTATTAATAATACATTTTATTTGTAATGCGCTTTTCTTAGAGTCAAAACGGTAAAAGGCAAAATACTAACAATACAAGGCAAAATGCCCACAACAGTAGAAACAGCACAAAAATAAAAAGATACAACAAAACAATAAAAATATGAACCATAAGATAGAATAAAAAAAGTTAACAAATATTATCATCCTAAGTTAAAAGCAAGCTAAAAAGGTAAGTCTTAAGGCCAGAGAAGCGGCATTACTAATGCTGATAGGTAGTGCATTCTACAGCTTAGGCACACTGTTTAAGAGAGCCCTACCACCCATGGTCTTGATTTTAAAACGTGGCTAATGCAGGGTAAGTCCTAATGCCGAACGAAGACTGCAGGCTGGAGTGGCAAGAGTCACCAGGTCACAAATGTAACCAGGTGCTAGCCCATGCACTGCTTTAAAGGCTAAAATCAAGTCTTAAAATCAATCCGTGACTTAATAGGAGGCCAGTGTAGTTGTTGAAGTACAGGAGTAATATGGTCGCATGATGATGTGTGTGTCAGAACCTGTGGAGCGGAATTTTGAATATAATGTAATCTTCCCTGAGAACTTGTAGGTAAACCCCCAAAAAGTAAATTTCAGAAATCAAGACGTGATGTGATAAAGGCATCGATTAGCCTCTCTGCATCAGGTCGTGAGAGAAATGATTTAATCTGTGTAATATTGCGGAGATAAAAGAAGGCAGTTTTGGTTAAGTGTTTGAAGTGGGAATTTAAACTGAGCTGTGCATCAAAGAGCACCCCAAGGTTACGCACCTGGGTAGGAGACAGTTGAACATTATTAACCGAAAGCATGAAATCCTTATTCTGGTTAACATTAGTAGGACTGCCAGTTAGTAAATCCTCAGTTTCTGAACTGTTTCATTTAAGGAAGTTTTGATTCATCCAGGATTTCATTTCTAATAAACAGGCAGTTAAAAACTGACGTAGCAGTGTTAAGATCGGGGCGAGCACTATCATAGATTTGTGTGTCATCAGCGTACCAGTAGTACCCCAAGCCAAATTTATTCAAAATCTGGCCAAGACGCAACATATAAATACTAAACCACAGAGGATTAAGGACAGACCCCTGAGAAACACCTTGACGCAATGGGACAGTCCGAGATCTAATAGCACCCAAGCAGACAAACTGAGAGTGGTCAGTGAGATAAGAGACAAAGAGACTTTGATAAATAGTTTGAACATTTTTTGAGAATATATTTCTATCTATAAGTGATTTATGTACAGTTGAAGTCAGAATTATAAGCCCCCCTTTGATTTTTTTCTTTTTTAAATATTTCCCAAATGATGTTAACAGAGCAAGGAAATTTTCATAGTATGTCTGAAAATATTTTTTCTTCTGGAGAAAGTCTTATTTGTTTTATTTCGGCTACAGTAAAAGCAGTTTTTCATTTTTTAAACCCCATTTTAAGGTCAAAATTATTAGCCCCTTCAAGCTATATATTTTTCTGATAGTCAACAGAACAAACCATCATTACACAATAACTTGCCTAATTCCCCTAACCTGCCTAGTTAACCTAATTAACCTAGTTAAGGCTTTAAATGTCACTTTAAGCTGTATAGAAGTGTCTTGAAAAATATCTAATAAAATATTATTTACTGTCATCATGGCAAAGATAAAATAAATCAGTTATTAGTAATTAGTTATTAAAACTATTATGTTTAGAAATGTGTTGGAAAAATCTTCTCTCCATTAAACAGAAATTGGGGAAAAAATAATTCAGGGGGGCTAATGATTCTGACTTCAACTAGAACAGATTACCTGAGCGAGTCCAGTCAGTGTTGGATGGTGTTTTATCATTAGTTGGAACGGTGCTCCCCAAGCCTGTGTCTTTACTTACAGACTGGCTCCGGTCAAGAAAGCCTGGAATATAGAGATCATTATAATGGATAGCTGGTTTAAAAAATAATACATATAAAAGATAAAACTGCATAAATAAAGCAGACAAAATTTCACTTTAAATGTTTTTTTTTATTATTAATTTTTAAAAATGATTTATTGTTGTTTATTTTACAAAATTACTAACCCAAAATAGGAGATTCATATATTTCTTCATTTCCTCCATAGGCTTGTGTTTGCTTGTGGATCTATTGGTGAAATACAAAATCAGGTTTAATTCTTTACCATTTTTCCTGGTTATCAATATTTCATCAGACAGTGCTTGACCTGTAGGTGACTTAGCTGACTGTCAATGGTGTCCAGAAGCACATCACAGCAATCATAAGACAATGCCAGAGGTATGAGGCCATAAACATCAACACCATCATCCACATCTGAGAAGAAACGTGACATGAATTTTGCCAATAAACAAATGCATGGGCACGAAAAGCAAATGTCAGGTGGTCTGACCTGCAGAGAGCAGCTCATCTGTGTTTTCTCCAGATCCATCATTTTCCATGACTGTCCTAAAAAACAGAAAATTCATTCATGCATGAGAATTTTAGAGATCATGAGAACATTTGTCTTCATTTATGAGCTAGAGTAGAGGCAGACTGTTTAAGGGAGAGCGGCTGGTTTTTTGGTTGCCAAGGAAACACAACAGAAAGGGTCCCCAACAAAGTAGTTAAAAAGACCCTCATGAAGTAAACAGAAGCCAACACATATCACAGATTTCACAAGAAAATAATGAAACGCACCATCTTAAATATTTACTAATAGCTAGGTTAACTTACTCTCGTGTTTCAACAGAAAATAGCTTTTTTCCCCAGAGAAATCACATATTGCACCACACTAGTTCTCAATCGATTTATTATCAGCAATTAAAGCTGAATTTTTCCTCAGAAATCTCAAATATATCATTACGCAAGCATTAATTGGGTTGTTTAATAAGTTTTAGGTTTTACACTTACGTACGTTTCTCCACTTGACGTTTTTTCTCTTTAGAAACGAGCCTGGACAGCAGAAATCGGTTGGCATGTACACATTCATTAGCCTCAGAGTCATGGCAACCACAACTGCCTGCTGCACCGCAAACTGGAGGAGATTTATGCTTTTGGTTTGTTTGCAAAGCAGTAAAGTGTTTTTTTAAATAATATCTATCTATCTATCTATCTATCTATCTATCTATCTATCTATCTATCTATCTATCTATCTATCTATCTATCTATCTATATATATATATATATATATATATATATATATATATATATATATATATATATATATATATATATATATAATATGTAAATAACATATAATGAGAAGAAATACACATCGACTTTATAATGTGTATCTTCACTCCACTAAAAAATAATTAAACAGCCGTGGGGAGTTTTTAACTTACAATCTGGCAACTGCCGCCCTCTCGCAAATATCGCGATAGAGCTGATGTGCTCGCACTGACAGTGCAGTGAAACAAGTTTCATCCCTGATGATTAGCAATTTCAAAACAGTAAGTACATTTACCGTTGGATGAATTGAATTGAATATTAAATTTTCTATGTCAAACGTATAAGGCTAGCACATATGCTTTTCGCGAGTATGATGTTTGGTAAATTTAGATTTACTTTGAATTTGTATGCTAACCAGTTAGCAGAATAGTATTGTAACTGATGTCATCATCTTGTATCTTTAAAAAAGATCATTCAGTCTCAGAAAATGTAAACCCAGTAAGTACTTGACGGACACCTTACGCTAATATGCTTCATTCTTTGTCAGAAAAGAGAGGTGCTATATAAGAGTTTACCATGTTTGCTCTGGAATAGAAATCGCTTTTAATACAGTTATATCCTCGTAAAATCGTGACTTCCGATTACATACTTGGGTCATTATAACGTTGGTTCATAAAGTATTAAAATTAGTATGAAATGTAGTTGTCTACACTCTACAATGTCCAGTAAGTTACTTGAGTTCTCTGGGCTGCTGTGAAAGTAAGAGCTTCAGTCTTGGACAGGTCTTGAACTTCTCAGTTACCATTATCCTCTGTTAAGTATTAGTCATTCAAATCGTATGTGTATTGTCTTTTTTTCTCAGGTGAAGTAGAAAATGGCCTCATATTTTGATGAGCATGACTGTGAGCCCACGAATCCTGAAGAACAGTACAGACAGAACGCGTTGCTGGAGCTGGCGAGGTAACCGACACCACAGCGCCATCTAGCGGAACTAAACACATTCAACTCTCGATAAAATATTTGTTAAAACATTGTTTAGTCTTCCGTTACTTATTTCAAACCTGTCTGACTTTCTTTCCTCTGTTGAACTCAAAAGAAGTTATTTTGAAGAAAGCTGAAAACCTGCAACGATTGACGTCCATAGTAGTTATAGGTTCAAAACATTCTTCATAATATCGTCTTCAGTGTGCAACAGAATAAAGAATCTCATAAAAGTTTATAGCCATTTCAAGGAGAGCTAATATTGATTTTTGGGTGAACTATCAGTTTAAACCACTATAACATGTTTGCATCCCTTTAGGAAACCTTGTAAAATATTATTCACTGTGTGTTAGAAACAATTTTGAACTGTTGTTGAGCAATCATGAGCAAATCGTGAGATAAATAACTGAATAAAACAATATTAAAGGGATTGTTCACAAAAAATACAATTTCCTCACCATTTACTCTCACTCAAGTGGTTCTACACTCGTTTGATTTTTCTTTCTTCTGTTAAACATGAAACAATATATTCTGAAGAATGTTGAATTGACATCAATAGTTGGAACAAAAATGCTATGGAAGTGAGTGGTTGTTGTTTTCAACATTCAGTATATATTCCTTTCTATTAAACAAAAGAAAGAAACTCAAACTAAATTTTAACAAGTGGAGGATGAGTAAATGATGACAGAATTCTCATGTTATTATAAATGCCATCCATTGATATATTCAAACAAAATTTCTTATGTATTGAAATCCATGTTGAAAGAATTAAATTTTTTTAAATTAATCAAAAGGTGGTAATTGCAGTAATACCATGGTAAAACATATATTTTTTTATTTAATTAACTTAAAAATTTGAAGTTGCTGATTCTTTAATTTTATCTAAAATATTTTTTAATCCAAAGAAACCTGGAATGTGATCAAATAAAAAGAAAATCATATATTTTCAATACGTTATGAGGTCCAACAACTGATAATGCAGTTTGTTTAATTAACTTTAGTAAACTCTGTAAAAATTTGTCAAAAAAAAGAATAAATGTTTCTTTTCAGTTCTTCAGAGATACCGTACTGTTTGAAAGTTTGTGCTCCGTAATTAAAAAAAATATTTAGCAAAGATGCATTAAATGATATAGAATATACACCACAATACTTCTAAAACAAGTTTAAACAATCTGTTCATAGGAATTTCTGAAACAAGAGGGTTTCAAATAAATTTCACTTTTGATGTAAATATTAAGTATCTTTTTTCAACGTCAATTATACTAAGTTTCTCTCGAGCAGCAAATTAGCATATTAAAATGATTACTAAAGGATCATTTAATGAATAAATAATTGTAATTAGACAGTAATAATATAAACTGTGAGTTAGCATTGGAATTGGTATCATCTGTACTAAAATGTGTATGAATATGACACAATAGAGCTCACTTTTCTATGCTATTGCGGCTGCAGGTCTCTGATGCAGGGTCTTGACATAGACTCGGGTTCATTTGATTTGTCGGACTGGGATCAGCGTCTTCCTCCTCCTGCTGCAAAAGCTGTGGTTCAGAGTCTTCCTGTGGTCATCATTTCCCCTGAACAAGCAGGTGACACAACATTCATTCACAACTCTCAAACCACACTTTGATAGAAGACATTATTGCACGAAGGAACTGGCAGTAAAGAAAAGTGCTAATAACATTTGGTAGATTGTGTGGGGTCAATGGCAGCAAGTCAATTGTGAAGCTTTTTCTTTGTTTGTCAGATAAAGGAGTGAAGTGTCCTGTGTGTTTGCTGGAGTTTGAGGAGCAGGAGTCGGTTAGAGAGATGCCCTGTAAACATCTGTTTCACACTGGATGCATCTTGCCTTGGCTTAATAAGGTATTTTTAGATGTGATTTTAATATTCTCTAACCAAAACACCAGATGAGATGCACAGAGCCAAGTTAAACCTTGATGCAACCTTGAAAATTCACATATTGTTTTCTATGAGTGAACTTACATTGGTCACACCACTTGTTGGGCTGTGTTTTAGCTATATAATGGTTATATAATGGTATATAATGGTTAATATATATATAATGTTTTGTATTTGTAGCTTTTCTAAAAATTCTTCTTTGTTGACTGCTAGTAGTAGTGTTTGGTCAAAAGAAATATCCTAATCAATTGTACTGTAGCCAACCATGTGATGTGTGCATTATTTTACAGAAGCATAAATCTCCATCTTTCTCAACTATGTCCCACTCTGAGTAACCTTTCCCCCTAATGATGGTGTACATGCATTGGCATTAGTAGTGTTTTGACATTTCATTACAGACCAATTCATGTCCCTTGTGTCGACTTGAACTGCCCACTGACAACCCAGACTATGAAGAGTTCAAAAAAGACAAGGTAAGCTGTCTCACCTGTCACGTCTCTTTACTGTAGGATATTTCAGTAATTGGTTTACACCATTCGGTAACTCTTTACTTGAAGGGGTGTTCATAAGACGGTCATGAAACCTTTATGATCATGACATGTCATGAATGTGAATGAGATTGTATGCATGCTTTTGACAACTATTAGGTGTATGTTAGGTGTCATTTCCTCAGATATGTAATTTTAAAGGCAACTATGATATTGTTGGTTATGACAACTCTGGTTGTGAAGTATTTGTTTATGCAGTCTTCATCTTTGTCAAAACAATTTGACATTACCAACATAACTTGTCAACAAACATAACTTGTCATAAATCTGTCATAAACATGATTGTCATGAGACCTTATAATTGTCATGATAATATTTCTGATTAATTTTTCAGTAAAACAAACTATTTGTCATACAAATGTCTCATTAAAAGTGACATTACTCTGACAAACATTTTAACAGCTTCAATATTTAACGACATTGTAATGACAAATTCAGCTTGTACTACTGTGGTTGAGGTAAAAGAATATATATATATATATATATATATATATATATATATATATATATATATATAGCCCCCCTGTTTATTTTTCCCCCCAATTTCTGTTTAACGGAGAGATTTTTTTAAACACCTTTCTAAACATAATAGTTTTAATAACTCATTTCTAATTACTGATTTATTTTATCTTTGCCATGACGACAATAAATAATATTTGACTGGATATTTTTCAAGACACTTCTTTACAGTTTAAAGTGACATTTACAGGCTTAACTAGGTTAATTAGGGTAACTAGGCAGGTTAGGGTAATTAGGCAAGTTATTGTATAACAGTGGTTGGTTCTGGAGACTACTGAAGAAAAATATAGCTTAAAGGGGCTAATAATTTTGACCTTTAAAATGGTTTAAAAAAATTAAAAGCTGCTTTTATTCTAGCCGAAATAAAACAAATAAGACTTTCTCAAGAAGAAAAATATTATCAGACATACTGTAAAAGTTTCCTTGCTCTGTTAACATCATTTGGGAAATATTTAAAAAAGAAAAAAGATTGAAAGGGAGGCTAATAATAATTCTGACTTCAACTGTATGTAGTATGTATATATATATATATTAATGGCACATAAATTTGCCACATTTATAATGGCTTCATGACAATCATGTTTATGACAAGTTTTTTTGTCTTGGTAATGCCATGTTGTCATGACAAAGACAAAAACACGTTGTGATGTCAAGTTGTCATAAACGTGTCATATTTGCATTTAAAAACTCAGCAAATAACAATTAATAAGTTAGAAACATGCATGAGATCTCATTAACATTCATGACATGTCTTGTCATTAGGGATGCTCCAACCAGGATTTTTTCAGCCGATACCAACTACCGATTCCCGCGAGTACCGTGATCGGCCGATAGCAAGTTCCGATTCTGATGCTTCAAGCTTTAAAATACATAAAGCACATTTTCCCTCTACGTATGAACCTTAGGTGAAGATATCTGCTTACCTAAGAGAATAAATGAAGGATGATCCAAAAAATCCCTTAAACATTACAGAAGCTTTACAGAAAATAATAGATAAAATAGTCAAAAACACAGAACTTTCAGTTTTTATACATGTACAAAGGCCTAAATACATGCAAGGCCATTCCAATATTTTGCTCTTTTGATGGCTCGATGAGAGACAGGGATGTGCACTTACTGTGCTATTCATCTAACCTAACAAATGTAAAGCTAAAAACATCACCCTGCCTCTTACAATATGCTAATTCACTCTCATCTCCATGATTTACGGGGTATTTTATCTAATTCAAAACACCTGTGATCGGTTCATGAGATCGGCCAGATTGGCGAGTATTGATCAAGTCATAAAATCTGATTATCGGCCAATACCCATCTCCAGTCGATCAATCGCAGCATCCCTACTTGTCATGATTATAAAGGTTTAGTGATCTTCTTATAGACACTCATTCAAGTAAAGTGTTACCTAGTATCATTCTGCAACACCTTAAAGAAAATGTACCTGAGGGTTCACTGCTTGTGCGTCTGTTTACAGGAACGGAGAAGACAGCGAGAACACAGACTAGAGGATCTACATGGAGCCATGTACACATGACCACAGAATACTTGACATAAATATATATGAATTCAGCTTTCAGTCTGTCGAAAGTGAGAGTTTACTGTGCAGGGACCAGGCTTTGAAACGAGTATATTTGCTTGTACTTGGGGTGGGGGGATCAAACAAAAAAAAAAAACAGCACAATTTTTAATGCTATCCCTTTTAAGGCTTTTGTATGGCTATGCACTGGGAACTGAGAATTGTAGTCTTATGGATACATTTCTGGTTTTATTAAATGTTTTAAAGCCGTTTGTGTTTTAGTGTGAAATTGAATCGTCTTGCTCCATTATCTTATGCTAATTCGTTTTTGCTCCCTGAGATTTCTCGTCTTCAAGTGCTGAATAAACTATCATTATAATAAGCAATGGTTGCCATAGTGAATACAATAATTCATAGTGAGTGCACTGGGACACATTAGACATGGTTTCTGCCAGTGGACTTGACTTAAAGGAATAGTTCACCTAAAATATTTCTAATGTTACACAAAAGAAGAAACCCATCGACTTCCACAATAAGAAAAAAATACTATAGAAGTCAATGAGCACTCAGCATTTTTCAAAATATCTTCTTTTGTGTTCAACACAAGAAAGAAGCTCAGATAGGGGTTTGAACAAGTGAAGGGCGAGTAAACGATATCAGTTTTAATTTTTGGGTGAAAAAATCCCTTTAATAAAACCCTACTTATATAATATGGTAGAACTCTACCTCATGAAAAATATATGTGAATATTAGGTGTCTATGTAAAGTTATTGTAATAAATGGAGCAGGAAAACTGTCTGAATTCATAATGTCAAATTGTCTTTTTCATATTTTTTAAATAAAAAAAAAAAACATCAAGCTTCTCTAAACATTGTACGTGTGATTAGTTTTATGTGTGCGGAAGAATGTCTCGTCCAATCACCACAGTCAGACGTACAGATACACTTGTTTTATTCTCCATCGGATGTTTTGGTAATTATTCAATATAAATCTCTTGTCAAAGAAACGTCATCGAAATGATACATACGTCTTACTCATTTACATAAGTAATTTATAAAATAAAAATATCCTCTGCAGTGTTTTTATTTCGATTTTTGGAGTGTGAACATCGTTCTGTTCTCGAAAGACGCAACGTGTGTCGATAAAAAACACTTTGATTACATCATTTAAAGGCATCAGAAAAATAACTTCTATCCAGAGAACAGCAGAACATCATGAAACATTAAGGAAACCAAAAAAACATAACAATGACTCCGATATTCCTTGTTTTTGCAAGGTGTGGGGATCTTCAATCCTGTATATTAGGATACGACGTGTCAACATTGTCTCACGATAACAGATACATCGCAAAAGTTGGCAACAAAATCAAAATATCCAAGCCTGTAGCCAGCCTGGTGAATAGGGTGGTTCTTTTTTCTCAAAATGTGGGCATTTTTCAGTCCTTCGCCCCATTTTCTATTTAATTATGAGGTTTAAATACTGTATTTTAATCACATTTTGAGCACTATTTTTTGCTGGATTAGCTTGTCGCATTGTCATCGTAACCATACTTTTTGATGCATTTCCTAAAGATTTAGAATAAAGAAATATGAAAACAATACTTATTTTTAAAATACAAAAATAAGAATCTGTTAAAGTTTTACATTTATTAGGCAAATGACAAACTGACCAGCACATTCAACCTTCCTCAGTCACAATTTGGGACGCCGAATTTGTCACAGCGTGACTTGTTCTGAAGTCACACCGTGCCAAATTTGGTGTTGCAAATTCTTTATCGACAGCCAACACAGGGTTTCGCTTGATCTTAAAGCCTTTTTGGATGAGTTATCTTCACAATTTATTATGGCATGATAGCAGTCAACATAGCCCAAATGAGCTCATGTAAGAGACAAATTCTAGACCCCTTCTGGGTCTTTCGAACCACCCGAAGCCCTCCTTGCTACAGGCCTGATAATATCTGACATGAAATAAGTAGTGCTCGCACAACCATGGGTGACCTATCAATGACTGACCTATATGAACTGCCAAGTATTGCATGTCAATTTCTAATCAAATGTTGCTGGGATATGACGAAAAAATCATGGACATGCCTTACATTAGTTTGACCCGTCGTATGCAGTTTGGTGTATTCTATAGGTAGCAATAAAGAAAAACAAAACTTTCAAAATCATATATAATAATGGATGGCGTTTCAGCTGTACAAGTGCAGCCCTGTGAAACTTCCCTCGCACGAGAAGAGCTAGAAACAATATTTCAAATAGCTCTCCAATAATAGAGAAGTCAACAGAGATAAACGTGTAATGATGCCAGGAGACCACATCTAAATTTACAGCCTAATCATTGGCATGAAAAGCATTTGACCGTTTGAAGGGCAGCAAACAAAACAGACGTAACTGGCACATCTTTGTGTGAAATTGAAATGTTAAAGCGCGATACATCTGTCAAAAGCAGACCCATTTGATTGACGGTTTTGAATTGGAAACATCACTCAAAATACAGTAACATTAAGGCCACCATAACCACTCAACCTTCACATGCGGTTTCCTAGGTTCCAGCCTGGAGACCAGACAGTTTCAATCATATAATCATTCCAAATCTTGATAATATTGCAGTCATTTTCTATGTGGCTATGTGTCCAAAAACAACGAGAGTTAATGAATCAAAGGCATACAGTACATATTTAGCGAAATGAATCCTTTGGCAATGGAGGAAATCAAAACAAAACGATATGATTACAGTTTGATAACAAACCTACACTAAACAATCCAAAAAAGATATGTAAGCAAAATCACGGTGTAAAACGCTGAACTGGTGAGGATTTTCGGAGAAAGAAATATAAAGGAATTTGATTCAAAAATAGATATATAAAAGATACAGGTACATAAATGCAAATATACTTGTTCTACAACTATTTCACTGACCAGGAAGGCAAGGTAAGAGCTGGTGTCACCTTACATAACTTCCTCCTGCTCGAAATGAAGAGCAAAAACCCACCTCGCCGAATAAAAAACAAGAATGAAACAGGACAGAAGCAAGCCAGCGTGACAAAAACCCCACTGCATCATTTTAAAAAAGGCCACTATTACAAAAAAAGGGTGATATGACTTAATTTAACAATTTAAATTAAAATTTTAAATATTTGAATTTAAAAAAATGTGCTCGAAGGCTATAGTTCGATTCTATATCTTAAACATTCACGATTTTCCAAACAAAAAGATATAATACTCGAATCCTGATAGTCTGCAATTTGAAATAAAAGTGATTTGAACTTAAAATTACGAGTTCATTCATTGTGTTACGTGCAAATCATTCATTTGCAAAAGTAAGGGTGGGCAAACAGTAGCAAACTCGAAGAGAGATACCCCTGAAACATTTTGTGCAAACGTGACCATAGACATTTTTCCCCTAACCGCCCAGTGCAACAGTTCACGCAACAGGAAAGTAACCTCACAAACCATTGGATCTGTGCCAAAAACACTGGAAATCCCCGTTCAAAACGTTAAAAAAACAAGTAATTCTATCCTTATCATAACCAAACAACCCAACAGAAGCTTCTTGTAAGGCAAAAGAGGAAGAAAAAAAAAAAAATTTGTGAGATGAAACTCAAACGGTAATATACAACAACAGTCACACCTGTAAACCCTAACAACTCTTAACGACAACACAGACTGGACGGGTCCTCAAGGCAGTGTTACTCAACCATATTCCTGGAGGAGCATCAACACTGCATGTTTTGGATGTCTCCTTTGTTTTGTTACACTCATTACAGGCCTTTCAGTCTCTGCTAATGATGTGATGATCTGAATCAAGTTTGGTTTGGTTAAGGAGACCAGAAAAATGTGCAGAGCTGGTGGTCCTCTAGGAACATGGTTGAGAAACACTGCTTTAAGGGTACGATTACATGACAACAATGCACTAAAAATGGAAAAGCTCTGCGCTTTAAAAAAAAAAGGGTTGATTTATAGAGTAATGGAAAAATTATTTGAAATTTCAGTTTCTCTGGACTTATTACAAATGAGTTTGAGCTTTCTTGTCTTCCAAATTTCAGATATAAAACTGTCATTTAGAGCAAAAGTTTTCCAGAAAAGGACAATTGATCATATTAACTAATGATTTCATTTGTTGTGTTTGAAAATCAGGGTTATTCCTTACACTCACCAGCCACTTTATTAGGACATCTTACAAGAACCGGGTTGGACTCTCTTTTGCCTTCAGAACTGCCTTAATCCTCGTGGCATAGATTCAACAAGGTACTGGAAATATTCCTCAGAGCTTTTGGACCAGCTCGAACCAGTCTGGCCATTCTCCTCTGACCTCTGGCATCAACAAGGCATTTGCGCCCATAGAACTGCTGCTCGCTGGATATTTTCTCTTTATCACCATTCTCTGTAAACCCTAGAGATGGTTGTGGGTGAAAATTCCAGTAGATCAGCAGTTTCTGAAATACCAGACCCGTCTGGAACCAACAAATATGCCATGTTTAAAATCACTTAAATCACCTTTCTTCCTCATTCTGATGCTCAGTTTAAACTGCAGCAGATCGTCTTGACCATGTCTACATGCCTAAATGCATTGAGTTGCTGCCATATGATTGGCTTATTAGAAAGGTGTACCTAATAAAGTGGCCGGTGAGTTTATATTGATTCATATCTATAAATACTAATTTCTGAAGTTAAAACATTGTTACTGTGTTGTCTAAAAATGTATATAAACAAATTGTTAATTGATCCGAAAAATGTTCAAAATTGTCAACGACTCAAACGACTATAAAATTTAAACCCAGACAAACTGAGACCATTCATTTTTCCATAGCTGTAGTAGATTATACCATTGTCAACATGATTCCCGTTCCCATGGATAAGTGTAAATTACCAAAAAAGAGGTATTATGTATGGCTGTCACCGTAAAGAAACAATATGAGCCTGCACTGTAAAAAGCAATCACTTAATAAAGTGAGTAAAACCATTCACTTAAAAATGACAAGTTGGTTTACCTAAAAGTATTTCTGTTGTAACTTAGAAGTGTTACATTCACTTAACTTCATTTTTTATAATTATGCACATGCACTAACTGACAAAAGTCTTGCGTCTATCCAAGTTTTAGGAACAACAAATAATAACTTGACTTCTAGTTGATCAAAATTGGCTTATATGAAAGGCAAAGGCCTCTAGATTACGCTTATTTTACCATCATGTCTTGATTTTTAATTAGGACAGTAAGGTCTGACTTTACTTAGACAAAAGTCTTGTAACTTAACAGAAATAATGTACAGTATAGAATATAAATTCATGGTGCAGTGGAAAAAGAATTAATATGAATTAATGACTCCCATGAGCTTGGAGGACTGCATCCATATCTCTCTGCAATGACTCAAATCACTTATTAATAAAGTCATCTGGAATGGCAAAGAAAAGTTCTTGCAGGACTCCCAGGGTTCATCAAGATTCATTGGATTCATCTTCAATGCCTCCTCCTCCATATTACCCCAGACATGCTCAATAATGTTCATGTCTGGTGACTGGGCTGGCCAATCCTGCAGGACCTTGACCTTATTTGCTTTCAGGAACTTTGATGTGGAGGCTGACGTATGACAAGGAGCACTATCCTGCTGAAGAATTTGCCCTCTTCTGTGGTTTGTAATGTAATGGGCAACACATGTCTTGATACCTCAGGCTGTTGATGTTGCTATTCACAATGCAGATCTCTCGCACGTCCCCATACTGAATGTAACCCCAAACCACGATTTTTCCTTCACCAAGCTTGATTGTATTTATGAGAATCTTGGGTCCATGTGGGTTCCTATTGGTCTTCTGTAGTATTTGTGATGATTGGGATGCAGCTCAACACGATTCATCTGAGAAAATCTACCTTCTGACACTTTTCCAAATGATCAAGTAGAAGTCAAGTTATTATTTGTTACTCTTAAAACTTGGATCGATGACAAGACTTTTGTCAGGTAGTGTAGCTCATTTAATTAGTAATTTGAAGGCAATGGGTATCCCATATATATCCTTATCAATATGCATTTACATGATGTCCCCATTTTTAACAAATTCATGTTTTTGAAAGTTTACAAAAAGATGGTGCCATCATTTTCCAAAAATTGCACTTTAAATGTTTTTTCAAAATGCTGTTGTCATGTAAACAAACAGCCAAAGCGCAAACGACATTTCCCAGTTTTAGAAAAATGTGTCATGTAAACGTCCTCTAAATCAGTTTGATTTCTGTGTGGGAGCACCATCGTGAGGCGGCATCTCACGTGGCAGTATGTGACTGTGTGTGTGTTTGTACTTCTGTGTTTAAAGCATTGCGATGTTCTCAGGAGTGCAGTTCAGATGGGTGGAGGTGCTGCTTCCTCCTGGAGATTTCAAACTCTTTGTTGTGGTGCTGCTTCCCAGGGTGCCAGCTTGGACATCGTCTCCGATCATGACGCCGGGCCCATGCGAGAGGTTCCGCTGGAGGCCGGCCAACATGGTCTCTGTTGTTACAGTTCCGAACTCGTAGGTAAAAGTCCCGTAAAAGATGAGGATGACCACTGTGAAGACCCATTCGCAGATGGCTGCTGCATGCTGTAAGACGAAGCTCTCGTGGATGAAGAATATCCCACCTGAGAGAAACCGTCAAGGACTAAAAACCTTTTCAAAATTCATGCAAGGCACAGCTGGTCCTGACGGAATTAGATTTAGCGAGGAAAGTCGTGGATTATTTATGGAACGACTGGTTAATTAGCTGCTCTCGTAGTTACATCACCTGGCAACCCTTTAGCCGCCTCCTTTCGCTCAGAGTGGAGAAAAAAACAATTCATAAATCATTGACAAACACAGCAGTTATAAAGCAGGAAGGCCGGGAGACTCCAGCTGGACTCACCCGTCTCCATGCCGACATTTACACCAAAGCAATTAGATTATACCTCTACTACAACATGAGTCAGGGGCTTGGTGATCGTGACTAGAACCTCAGCAGGAAGAGAAACAGATAAAAGCTCAGCACTAGGGCTTTCCTTGCTCTGATTGTGTGGTGAATTATTCACAGCTCAAGCTAAATGGGAGAGTTCATCCCCCAAAAAATGACAATTGAGATATCGGTTCATCCTGATGTTGTTACAAACCTGTATACCGTAATTGAAGAAAATTTTTCGTAGTCAGCAAGTAAGAGTGCAAATGAACCTCACCCCCCGAGCCTCAAGAGGCACACTAAAGGTGCCTTTTATACTACTGCATATGTTTTGTTACGGTTATGCTAGTGTCCACACTACGGCAACTTTGACCTACAAGAACAGAGCATTCTCAAAACGTTTGAAACAGCAATCGATTTTCTCAAACAGGAAAAATGCCAGCTTGGGGTGCGTTTCCCAAACAACGACATAACATAATTATCATAGTATGGTGCATCGTTTGGAAAAAAAACGAAAGCTGCGTTGGATCATATGTGTGCGCTTAAATTAGACTTTAGCGAGAGCAGCAAGCCCGTTGGAACGAGTGTTTACAAGTGTTGTGTCCTGTGGAAGCGCTCCAGATAGAAACGTTTGTTTTGTGTTTACCTTATTATGAAAGTTGTTGGACGACTGCCGGTTCCTGCCTCAGAATAAGTGAGTTTAACCCACGAAGAAACTCGACACAGAGGAACATAAAAACTTACTGCCAGCTAGAGGTTCTTAAGTGTTATTGCAGAGCAACACAAACAGCACACAGAAGTATAAATGCACGACTACGACATGCACCATGGGTCACGCCGATCACTCAACGCAGAAGTATAAATCAGCCTTGAGTGTGATTGGTCATGCATTGTTCATTTTAGGCTGCGTAGTGTAGACACAGTGATCTTTTTTTCTGAAACACAGTAAAACATCAGCCTGGACAAGGAACATTTTCTTTTCAAACATTTTAAAGCCTCTCGTATACTTCAAACAAAATCAAAGAACAAATTAAAAAGGCGTAATTTCGAACAAAATCTGTTCAAAGTTTCGAATAAAGTTCATTTTGGGAGTTGAAAACAGCTCACCAAAGTGAAATTTTTGGGGAGTTTATTTTGCCTCCTAAACCTCTTTGAGCTACCATTGGTCCATGACAATTATGCAATTGCCTGGGTGTGTTTGAGAACAACTTTCTTTGATGTGTGATTGATTTGAATCTTCTTTCCACCAAGTTGAAACCGGAAAACAACATCCGAAACAACAACACCAAGTTAGCTGCCATGAGTTGAGCAGCAGAACTGGTACAGATGTATGATGTATGATCGTTCGGGGAAAGGTTTTAAAGGGAGGGTCACACGCTGGACGAGAAGAGCCAGCACATGGTGCTACGTTTTTTAACATTCTAACTTAAATTCGGTGTCTGTCTGCTGCAAATAGAAAACCATGTAAAGATGTGATGCACCCGTTCTGTGAGATGCAAATAGAATAGTTAGGGTAACAAACAAAAAAGCTATCCATGCATTAAAAAAAAGTGAAGTTACAAAAGTATAAACTTGTCATGAAACTAGTTTTCTTGAGCAATAAGTTTTGTCTGTGTGAGGAACTGTCTTTGTGTGAGGAAACGAAAGTACTGTCAAAGGCAGTGGGCTTGTTGTCAATTAAAAAAAGACGAGTTTATCCAGACCAAATACTTGTGATGTCCAGCAAAAATGGTTCACAGATATATAGGTCACAGATTTAGAACTTAAAGGAGAGTTAAAAAAAACTTTTTTTAATAAGTAAACAAATGCCTTTATAGACTAGACTGTACACTCACCGGCCACTTTATTAGGTACACCTTACTAGTAATGGTTGGTGCTGGTTCAGAACTGCCTTTATCTATCATGGCATAGATTCAACAAGGTACTGGAAATTTTCCTCAGAGATTTTGGTCCATATTGACATGATAGCATCACTCAGTTGCTGCAGATTTGTCGGCTGCACATCCATGATGCGAATCTCCTGTTCCACCACATCCCAAAGGTGCTCAATTGGATTGATATCTGGTGACTGTGGAGGCTATTTGAGTAGTGAACTCACTGTCATGTTCATTAAACCAGTCTGAGATGATTCGTACTTCATGACATGGCATGTTATCCTGTTTGAAGTAGCCATCAGAACATGGGCCGTCATAAGGGAATGGAGATGGTCAGCAACAATACTCAGGTAGGCTGTGGTGTTGACACGATGCTTAATTTGTACTAATGGGCACAAAGTATGCCAAGAAAATATCCCCCACACCATTACACAACCACCAGCCTGAACCGTTGATACAAGGCAGAAAGGATCCATGCTTTCATATTCTGTTTCATGCTTCAAATTCTGACCCTACCGTCCAAATGTTGCAGCAGAAATCGAGACTCATCAGACCAGGCAATGATTTCCCAATCTTCTATTGTCCAATTTTGGGGAGCCTGTGCAAATTGTAGCCTCAGTTCTTAGCTGACAGAAGTGGTACCCGGTGTGGTCTTCTGCTGCTGTAGCCCATCCGCCTCAAAGTTGGACGTGTTGTGCTTTCAGAGATGCTCTTCTGCATGCCTCAGTTATAACGAGTGGTTATTTGAGTAACTGTTGCCTTTCTATCAGCTCGAACCAGTCTGGCCATTCTCTTCTGAACTCTGGCATCAACAAGGCATTTGCGTCCACAGAACTGCTGCTCATAATTTCTCTTCTTCGGACCATTCTCTATAAACCCTAGAGATGGTTGTGCGTGAAAATCCCAGTAGATAAAAAGTTTCTGAAATACTCAAACCAGCCCATCTGGCACCAACAACCATGCCATGTTCAAAGTCACTTAAATCACCTTTCTTCCCCATTGTGATGCTCGGTTTGAACCGCACCAGATCATCTTGAGCTTGTCTACAAGCCTAAATGCATTGAGTTGCTGCCATGTGATTGGCTGATTAGAAATTTGCGTTAATGAGCAGTTGGACAGGTGTACCTATTAAATTAGCCGGTAAGTGTACAGTCTACAGTCCAAAATTCCTCCGATCAAAGGATTAACAAAATGGATGAAGAATTTGCATTTTGGAATGAACACTGTCTTAAATAGCAACAGTTCAGTTGTGAGCACAGATCTACATAGTCAAATAGTCACTTTTTTTACATCACGCTCAACAAGGAAGGATACTGAGAACCAGTGTGATGAGAGCTCCAGTAGCCAGAGCCACACGCACATGAGCCATCCAGTAGTCCAGAGCGGTGACAGCGACCCTGTAGGTCAGCAAACACTGCAAACACACGAACAGAATTCCTGCAGGAAAGGCGGCGCCTGCACCCACATAGTGAAGTGTTTTAGCGTGGTCCACCTGGTGAAAAAAACAATGGATCATTATTCTAATTATAATAATACAATCAAAGCACTGAATATAACAAACCAAGACACTGAAACGTGACAGCTAACATCTAACTTGAAAGACAAACTCAAATTTGTCTTCCTGCAATGAGAAACTTGCCTGCTGCACACTCAGCACACGGATGGAAGTGCTATTAAGGATGAGGGAGTGGAATGCCCTCTAAAATCCATTGTGAAGAATGAGACGGCTGCATGCATGGATCAATACTAATCACTTTGAGAACATCAGCCTTTCTGAAACACTCTGGTGCTGATCAGCGCATCAGACTGATGCACTGAATTTACAGCCCATGAAAGAGTGAAGAGTCAGCCCCTAATGTCTTCTCACACAGCACTACCAAAAGCCCAAAAGTATGATGCCGTTTTTGGTTTCAGTGATGTGTATGGGAATTATTGTTAGATGATGGTTATCAGACAATAACCACTGGTGGAAAAGTATAATTACGTCATTACTTCAGTACTTAAAGGGATAGTTCACCCAAAAATGACAACTTTACCAGTATTTACTAATCCTTCACTTGTTTCAAACCCGTTTGAGTTTGTCTTTTTGAATTCAAAGGAAGATATACTGAAGAATGTTAGGAAAAAACCTGCCATTTACTTCCATAGTATTTTTTGTACCTACTAAGGATGTCAATGACTACTTTTTCCAACATTCATCAAAATAACTTGTTTTGTGTTCAACAGTTTAGAACAGGCATGTCCAAGCTCGGTCCTGGAGGGCCGGTGTCCTGCAAAGTTTAGTTCCAACCCCAATCAGACACACCTGGGCTAGCTAATCAAGCACTTACTAGGCTTTCTAGAAACATCCGTGCAGGTGTGTTGAGGCAAGTTGGAGCTAAAATCTGCAGGACACCGGCCCTCCAGGACCGAGTTTGGACACCCCTGGTTTAGAACCACTTGAGTATGCGTAAATGGTGAGGACATTTTCAGTTTTGGGTTAACTATCTTTTTATGGGGATTTTCCAACTTCCTGTACTTTGGAATGAAGTGGAATAATAGGTCAAGTATATAGTAGCAAAGCCATGAGATTCCGCCATTTTAGAGTGAAACGATCGACATTAAAGCTGAAATACAACCTGAGAGACGACAATACAATACTTACAATGACAAGACTGGCGATCATCAGCACTTTAAATAGTTTGTTTCGCAGACTTTATAATATTTTAATTCATATTTAACTCAACATTTTGATTCATTCTATTCTATTCTATTCTATTCTATTCTATTCTATTCTATTCTATTCTATTCTATTCTATAAGTTATCCATTCTGTTGTCTTATTGGAGTTTTCATTCCAAAATGGCCACTGCGTGACACTAGCGGCATCTAGTTGCTGTTTCCCAAATAGCAAAAGAGTGTCGCCTTTTGGTGATTCTGTGCTCTTTGATAGTAGTTATATACATATTAGTTGTTGCATACAAGTTGTTCCTTATCTTGAGTTAAAGAAATAAACACATACACTGAGACGTGATAGCTGATTCACAAACAATATGATTCTTTTGAGCTAACCGAATAAACTAGATTGCAAATTCCAATGATGAGTCATATGTGAATTGGACTGCAGCGATTGCATTTTTTCTCAAGTCAACAACTCAACAAATCCTGTGTGATCAGTTAACGGGTGTATTTCAGAATGAGCCAAGACAAAGGAGATCCTCAAAGCATGAGAGTGTGCATCTTATTACTTATCTTACATTAAGCTCAATGTATGTCCATATTAGTATATCACTGTCTGAATTGAAAATGGTTTATTTTAACTAAAATAAAGGTTAAACTAATGAAACTTCATGTCTATGGGCCTCTACAGCAGTGGCCCTTATTATGTTTGTACTTCTTAGTAAATTGGAAAATGAGTACTATTTATACAAGTCATGTCCCAAATGTCATACTATACACTACACTTATACATTATAGATTTTTGTACTTGTACATTCAACCATGTACTGCATTGATGCATCCCAATTCGCATACTATCCATCCTTAATAGTACTCAAAAATAGAATTCATGGTTTCCTATATATTCATTCTTCCATGGCGGGGCGCCACACCAAAATTCATTCCCACCACGGCTAAATTACAGCTTCTCGTTCAAAATCGTCAGTTGTTGCTGTTTTATTTTTTTTTATAGAGGGTTATAATCACACCAAAACATATTCAAATGTAAGTGAATTATAACAGAGTGAACTCTTCTGTAATCGTAGTGGTGCTGTGTGTTATTTGTTTAACCCTTTAAGCTGACATGCTGACTGACTGACTGGCTGCGCGATGGGGGAGGCCGTCAAACACGACGTAGCTTTAAGATATGATGAACACAGTTTCCATAATTATACTTTATTTATAGATAAAGGCTTATGTTTTTGCATACAATGACTTCATCTTGCTGGAGTTTAAAGCCGTTTCACTTGACTTCAGGACGCATTAATGCAGTTTTTAGGTCTATTGGAGACATTCATAAATATTCCTAGCAAATCTAATAATGTTGGGAGACATACTCGTTACCTAAACGCACTAAATCGCACTTCAGCAGCGTTTATTTGAGAGCGCACAAGAAAATCTCCACTTGAGCAGCGTGCAAGAAGTTTTGTGCATGAACTAGACGAAATCTGTGCACAAGCAAAAAGATTTGCTGCTCATATTACATGAATGCGATCTCGATTTGTAATACTGCACTTTTACTGCCATTTATCATTGAATAATGCCATAGGTAGTTGGAAGATCAGTGTAAAAAGGCCTGCCATCACAGCTAGAAAAAATCCTAAAGGAAACACTGAAATAAGTTTGTCTCAAACCATAGTAAGTTGAAAAGAGTATGCCAAAGGTTTCTGGATGGTCTACTATTTCTTGTGGAACTACTAGTCCATACTGTAACCACTAATATTGCCCACAATACAATGCACATAATTTAGTTTAAATTAGTTTAATTAGAACTACAAACTCGGGTAAACAAACTACAAACATGGCGGAAGTGCGAGATTAATCGTCAAGTAGCGAGGCTTTGGAAAAGTTGTTTGAATGACTATTAATTAATATCTAGCCAACTGTAAAATATTTAAATCAGGTTTTCTGTGTTAGATTTCATCTGCAACAACAGGATGTGTTTGGAAATTAACTTCTGGATGCATAATTATCCAAAGACCTGAAGACATTTCTCTGCATGAAAGACCCATAAATGCCAGATTAACCTGCTGCTGCCTCTTCAATAAGGTAGATAATTGAATATGAAAGAAATGTGGATGATGATGTGTTGACATAATTGACATGGTATGTAACTAAGCAACAATGAGTCCGTTAATGAGGAAGTAGTATGTCCCAAAGCTTACAAAGCTGTACTTTTTCTTCACATACTTTTATGGCATAGTATAAGTATGCAAATTGGAACGCTAACGTTTTGTAACTTAACAGAAATTCTAGCTGTTTCCCACACGACATTTAACGGTTGCCAAATTAGTGAACCGAACTTCCAAATAGTACCTGTCATGAGTATAACCGCAATCATGATCAGGAGGCAGCATGACCAATTATGTAGGAGAATTTTGCTTACACAATCCAAAATAAATAAAGTAAACTCAGCACCACATAGCTCCACCCCTACGGCTACATGAGCAAAGCTGCAACTGTTTATTGCGGGTTGTCCAACATTCCACACTTTTCAACAGTTGAATAAAAGCATCATCCAGGTATTTAAAAAGAGAATAAAAAGAATATTTCAGTGTTGAATGCACTACTTATACACTATATATTTACAAATTGGCACCTATATATGCACCTATTTCATTACTCGAGTACTCTTCACTGACAAAAACCATTGTACACAGAGTCAAGGGAAAACCGAGGGACTTACCTGGAAGTTGCCCACCATGACGAGTCCCACAGCATTGGTGCATCCGGACACAAGTCCACTGGTGTTGAGCCAGCAGTGGTTCCTGTGTTCGATGATCTGAGCATACCGTAGTAAACACACCATCACCACTACACACAAAAAATACAGTAAAGAAATCAGATTTAAATCAAATTTCCCTCGCAGTTTTTTTATATATAGCATAGATGTTTATGTGAGCATTGACTATATGCAATATAGTTTTTAAAATATAGTATTAATATAATTTGTATTCAATATCCAGTCCAGAATGTCCAGGTTAATTGTTTTTGTCACATGAGCAAAAAAAAAACACTGCCTATCATATATTTTTGCCAATATATACCAACAAGTTTGTCAGGCAAATTTTTGAACTTTTTTTTTGAGGGTGGCATTGCAGCTGCAAAATGCAAATTATTTGTACTAATTAATTAATTAATTAAAGTCTTTATACTTTGCTACTATCCTTCAATGAATGTCTGTTACTCTGAATGACGATGAAACAGTATTTGATACAAATTTTGACATTGTTTACACAAAAAATTATTTGAACCAATAGACATTTCAGCTGCATTTAATGATAACCATGTACATAAATTCACTTTCATCTATTTGATTTTATGCAGACACCAAAAATGGGATCTGTAATCCTTGATTTACATAAAGTTTAAATGCGGGGTTGTATTAAAATAATCAAACATTACTAGAAAAAAATGTTTTGAGTTGTTTTCACTTTTTGTTTAATCAAAGAACTGCTGCTCTGTATAAATACACTGAATTAAAGTTACTTGATTTGATATTATGGGCGTATCGGTGGCGCAGTGGGTAGCACGATCGCCTCACAGCAAGAAGGTCACTGGTTTCTGCTTCAGCTGGGTCAGTTGGCATTTCTGTGTGGAGTTTGCATGTTCTCCCTGTGTTTGCGTGGGTTTCTTCCAGGTGCTCCAGTTTTCCCCCACAAGTCCAAAGACATGTGGTATAGGTGAATTGGGTAGGCTTAATTGTCCGCAGTGTATGGGTGTTTCCCAGTGATGAGTGGCAGGTGGAAGGGCATCCACTGCGTAAAACATGTGCTGGATAAGTTGGGGGTTCATTCCGCTGTGGCGACCCCAGATTAATAAAGGGACTAAGCCGAAAAGAAAATAAATAAATGAATGAGTTGATATTTTGCTATATAATGCAAAAATAGTGCCCATACATTTAAAGCAGGGGCTTTTGTAACCACAATATTAGCATTATACATTACTCTTTAAGCTGTACTAACTAATACAATTCGAATGCTTTTTAAGTTCTATTAATTAGATCTGGATATCTTATGTGTTATGGTGTGCTGTGAAAACTGTGTAATAAGCACCAACCAATTTCACATCCACAACAACACAAGTAGAAGCAGATAAAAGCCAACCTTCAACAAGACAAGGACAATTAAACTCCTAATTAGGACCACAAAACATATGGTTTCAGCATTGTTATTGCAATGTAATCATACATAATAGTCACATTGCAGGATTTGCGATGTTGAGTCTGGGTTATAATTTATCATTTGAATGGGTTTTTGAGGCCTGTGACTGTATGAGGATTTTAAAAGCATTCAATTTTAAGAAATTGTACCATCTGTAACTTTAACAACTTTAACAAAACACTGTTTATTTCATTAGCATTTTATTCTTTATTGCACTAATCTATGCTTGTAGATTGTTTATTATATATTTTATGCAGATGCACTCCCTTACAGAACCAGAAATTCTTTCCAAATCGAGATAAAATCATCTGGTGAAATTGTACTTGTATTGCAATATATAAATCGCAGCAATGTCAGATTTTTCCAATATTGTGCAGCCCTACAACTAATCCCAGAAACACAAAAATCAGCTCAAACATTACATAACACTTAATGAAGCAACACAGTCAAAACATCCAATACATGATGACACAATAAGAGCAAGTGTGCTTAAACAAGTACATATTTTTGCAGCATCTCTGCTATTAAAGGACAATCAGCATTGAACGCAAGCCTGCTCACTGCTTCCATTCATGCTTTTGTTCTCTGTTATTTAATATGTCACTGCCGGTGTGGAATATGTGGAAATATGAGAATGTGTGGTCTTACCCATGAAAGCTCCCACATTACCGATAAGACTGAACAGACAGCTCTCGGGAGGGTAGGATCCACATTTACTGCATCAAAGTGAAGACAAAGGCATTGTTAGATCGTGCTGGAAATAAACCCAGACTGGAAAGAGAGAGGAAGAGGCTTAAAATAAAGTGCTACCTGATGAGGGGGATGTCTTGAAGGGTGCAGCATGTTTTTGGGAAGCCCGGTTTGGCTGTTTCTTCTGTGCACGTCACATTGTATGACCTTTAAAAGAGCGACAGTCAAATGACATAAACACCACGTGTTCTTTGTGAACGGAGCAAGACCAGGGCAGCTTACCAGTTTTCGACAGGACAAACATGGTGGTTCATTACAGCCATAGCATATCTGAGGAGAAAGCAAAATGTGGTAACACTTTAATTTAGGTCACTAGCAAACCATTAATGACCACTACTACTTAGTTAATAAGGTAGAAGTTGGGTTTAGGTTTTGGGCAGGATTAGGAATGCAGAATACTTTATAACTGCTAATGAACAGTTAATATCTTAATAATAGGCAGATTATAAGCTAATAGGTTCATAGCAAGAATTGCGACCTAAACTAAAGTGTTACCCTAAATGTTTTCAAGTTAAACACTGCAACAATGTTTTCTTACCTAGATTTTTTTGTCTTGTTTTAAGTCCAAATATCTAAAGATGCATTTTATAGACAAGCAAAACATATTGGGCCCTATCATACACCCGGTGCAAAGCGTGTTTGGTGCAATTTGTTGCCATTTTCAGACCAGTGCAACCCTAATTTTTCAGTTTTTTTGCCACGTTGTTTAAATAGCAAATCCATATGCGCCACTTTGTAGACTCGTAAATGTGCCATTCTAGAAAGGAGGTGTGTTAAGGCGCAATGTTGGCGCGTTACTATTTTGAGGAACTCAAAAAAGCGCTAACTAAAGCTGGTCTAAACTCTAGCACAGAGCGCGCTAGTTATGAGCTTGTGTGGGCCCAAACGCTTACACATTGCTTAATACACACAGGATGTACAGCAATACACGAATATCTTTACATATAAAAAATTTAAGATGTCTGGTAATTAAAATGTTACAGAAATTATTATTTTCTACATTAATATAAAAACCACTGCCTACATACCTTCTTCATGCCTCCATGCCTTTTTTTCAGTTTATTCGTGAAAATTTTCATTTGTATAATGCTATTATTATTAGTAGTAGTAGTATTATTTATTATATGCATATTTATATTTGTTTTAACAAAAGTTTAGATTTGTCCATCTGTTGGATTTTGCAGATGAATGCATCACTATTTAGGGCATAAGAATAGGACGTGTTTGGATATAACTCAGTTTTTTGATCACACTTCATTATTATTGTTCATTTATTTGTTTGCTGGAAATTAGAACTGAATTTAGAAACAGCTTTGAAACAAATCTTTGCGCTTAACAATACGAAATTAAATATGTAGGCTATTGGATGGCTTCAGTGGAGTGCGCACAACACCATTTCCTTATCCACAAAAGTAAAGGATCAAAGACTAAAAGTAAAGTAAAGAGAAAGTAAAGAGGCTGAATGGAGGACGCTCATTCTTTATCTTCACACAGGTGGTCTGTTTAACTGTTTTCTCACAAGTGAAGCATTCAGTTTTTTCACTTACAAAGTCTGCCATGTAAATAGCAAATAAGCCATGGCACGATGCAACTGACTCTTAAAGGGAATGGGAGATGAGACACTGATTGGTTTAATGGATGTTATGCTCAAAACATACCCATAACTCATTAAGAGAATAAGCACAACACTGTTAGACCATGCGCCAGGGCGCAAACCCTATTTTTCTGTACCTAAAATATCAAAAGTGGGTTCAGACATGCCTTTGCACCATGCAGTTTAGACTTTGTACCTAGATTGTTAAAATAGAGTTCATTGTGTTATTTTCAAAAATAATATGCCAAAATTAAGTGAGTTTTTCTTTAAAACAAGCTAAATAATCTGCCAATGGGGTAAGCAAAATAATCTTATGTCAAAAAGAAAAACAAGATTATTTCGCTTACACCCATGACAGATTATTAAACAGTCAACAGGGTTGTAACGAACACCTAGACCCGGATCACAACTGGGTTCTGGAGGGCCGGTGTCCTACAGGGTTTAGTTCCAACCTCAATAAGACAGGTTATTAGGGTTGGAACTCGAGGTATTTCTAGGTATACTAAAAACTTCCAGGCAGGTGTGTTGAAGGAAGTTGGAGCTAAACTATGCAGGGCACCCCTAGGCCTAGACAGTCAGGTTAGGTCTTGCTTCATTACAAGCTTTTCACACTTTGGCAATAAAAAAAGTTGATTAAAACATTAATACTCTTCATATAGCCCCTTCACTAGGGTTTGAGCTGTTGCATAGTCACAGGTTACAGCATAATAAACTCACACTATCCATATGCCAGTGATGGAGAAGGCAGCCAGGCTGACAGGCAGTATGATCCAGGCAGTCATTGGTCTGACGGTGGGGCCGGTCTGTCCCAAGCATGAGGGGGAGGAACACAGAGGGCTGGCAGGGTGAGACACGGGGGGAATGACGAGGGGGCACTGACATGCAAGGACACACAGGGAGGGGACATGAGAGGAGGAGAGGGATGCCACGCTTGCTCCTTCCTTCCGGCCGCCAAATCCAGGCCTGATCAGTGTTTTTTGTGTGTGGTGGGAGGAGGGGGGGGGGGGGGGGATAAAAAGAAAATTTGAAAACATGTTATTGACATATTTAATTAAAGTAAACAACCCAGGCTCATTCTGAAAATGTACACATTTTAGGAGAGTGCCAGAAGCTGTTTATTTTGCAGTTTTGTTTTCGCAAATCCACCAGAGGCCGCTGTGTACGCTTTTTGAGCTCTCAAATTTCTCTCGCGAGTGTCATTTGCGTCTGCTGTTCTGGTGTAAATTCACCAGAGGCCGCTGTCGACTGACTGACCGATTGACTGACCCACCCTCCTCCTTCCCTAAACCCAACCAATAGTGTTTGCACAGTTTGCGCCCACCCACTTTCCTAAACCCAATCGTCAGTTTTAAAAAGCAATTCAGAAAAACAAAAGCCCACACCTGATTTTTACCATGTTTTCAGATTTTACCATGTTCTTACCCTGTTATTTATTTGTTTATTTTATTTTTTGGATTCTGTTTTCGTCTTACCCGCTTTTTGGAACCGTTCTTCACCTATCTTGAATCCCGTCATCAAGGTCAACTCCTCTCGCGTCTCATGTCCGCTGACGTACATGGCGAGCTAACTGGACAAACTGGTAACAGCGGGAAAGCCGTCCATACAGAGGTAAACATTCAGCTGGTAAGCGCGAAAAGGAACGCCGTCATACTGCCCCGTATCGTTCATTTTAAAAATGAAATGCAGCCATACTTACGTCTGGCTACATAATTCACGATCACCAGAAATGTATATAGGGCTACATTTTCAGAATGAGCCTATGTTGAAAATAAACATCACAGCAGACAAACTTTAAAGGAATTAAACATGATCCTAATTCATTTTACTTTTACAAAATGACATTTTGCAGACCAAAATATATGACTGTGTAGTGGATAAAACCTCTCAAAGTAATGCGACTTTAAAACGTTTTGTTTATTTAAAACTTTGTAAACGATTAAATTTGAACTAATGTGATTCAGAAACCATAGAGTTTTAAAATTTGTATTAATATCCATCTTAAAACAGTGAATTCATTTGTATATCCAGGATTTTTCTTAATCATACTTCATAACTGTACTCTCATGAATATACAGTTGAAGTCAGAATTATTAGCCCCCCTTTGATTCTTTTTAAAAATATTTCACATTTAAAGACAACAATTAAAGATAATGTTTAATATTACTAGCCATAACAAAAAGTCTTTTCAGAGTGGAGAAGGTTATTACAACTTCATAATCACTTAAACATACTGAATTACCATAGAAATACAAAATGTGCAACATATGCTGTACAGTTGCTTTTCCAATAGTTTACTTTCAGTTGTGGTCTGATGTAGTCCAATACTGTGGCAGGCCTTCCTACCAGTACAGATTCCTACTAGATTTTGATAGTCTAGCCTTTAATCAGCCAAATAGAAACCACACCACACCCTTCCTGATCTCATTTCACCGGCTCTCAGTTGTGGCCCAAATGAAATTTAAAGTTGTGACGTTATGTTTCAGGACTATTGTTACATTGTTTCTGTTTTAAGCTGCTTTGGAAAAAAGTGTCATGCATTAATTTGAGGAAGAAATGGAAGCAGTAGAAAATCTTTCCTTCCTCATTGTGCACACATTGGGCAACAGCTTTACTGAAATGAAGACTAAATGGAGAGTGGGGTTTTGGGTCTATCCAGTTGTTGATTTGATGGAGAGAGCGGAGGTTTAAAGGAATAGTTCATCCAAAAATGTCAATTACCCCATAATTTACTCACACTTAACCATCCTTGGTGTATATGACTTTTTCAGACGAACACAGTCGGAGTAATTTTACGTTTTATCCAGTGTATGAACTTTAGGTGTCAACGTGTCCTATGAAGCAGTTCCCTGTATTTTTGTAACAAGATATTTCTATTTTTTTATTATAAACTCAAATTACTGACTTCTGACTTCATGTATGATGTATTATGAAGATGATGATGATGATAATGATGTACTCCAGTTCATACAAATATTGCCCGCCTTTGAATTTCTCTTTCTTTTTAAATATTTGCAAAATGATGTTCACAGTAATGTTCAAGGAAAATGTTCACAGTATATCTGATAATATTTTTTCTTCTGGAGAAAGTCTTATTTGTTTTATTTCAGCTAGAATAAAAGCAATTTAAATTTTTTCAAAAAATATTTTAAGGTCAAAATTATTAGCCCCTTTAAGCTTTATTTTATTTTGATTGTCTACTGAACAAACCATCCTTATACAATACCATGTGTGAGCCATATCACCCTGCAGCCCAAGACCGGTTACTCAGTGAAGCTAAGCAGGGCTGAGCCTTGTCAGTACCTGGATGTGAGACCACATGGGAAAACTAGGTTGCAGTTGAACTAAGCCAGCAGGGGGCACTCAACCTGTAGTCTGTGTGAGTCCTAATGCCCCAGTAAAAGTGAAGGGGACACTTTACTGTCAGTGGGCGCCGTCTTTCGGATGAGACATTAAATCGAGGTCCTGACTCTCTGTGGTCATTAAAAATCCCATGGCACTTTTCGTAAAGAAGAGGGGTGTAGCCCCGGCGTCCTGACCAAATTCCCTCTTGGATCTTAACCATCATGGCCTCCCAATCATCCCCATCCACTGAATTGGCTCTATCACTGTCTCTCCACTCCACCTATATGTGTAGAGTGTGTGGTGAGCGCACTGGTGCTGCTATCCTGTGGTTGTCATCGCATTATTTAAGTGGATGCTGCACACTGGTGGTGGTATGGAGAGAATCCCCCCTCATGATTGTGAAGCACTTTGGGTGTATGACCATACACAATAAATGCGCTATATAAATACACGTTACATTACATTACAATAAATTGCCTAATTACCCTAACCTGCCTAATTAACCTAGTTAAGCCTTTAAATGTTACTTAAAGCTGTATAGAAGTGCCTTGAAAAATATCTAGTCAGATATTATGTACTGTCATCATGGCAGAGATAAAATAAATCAGTTATTAGAAATGAGTTCTTAAAACTATTATGTTTAGAAATGTGTTGAAAAAAATCTCTCCGTTAAACAAATTGGGGGGAAAATAAACAGGGGGGTTAATAATTCTAACTTCAATATATATATATATATATATATATATATATATATATATATATATATATATATATATATATATATATATATATATATATATATATATATATATATATAAGATTCTGATGGTATGATAACCTTGGATAAAAATATCACGGTTTTACTGTATTGTGATTACACATTTAAAATATATTCTTTTGAAATATCTGGGAGAAAAACTAAAACTTTTTCCCCTTTGAACACAAATATTTTATTTTAAGAAACTTCGTGATATTTTGGAGCAGTAAACATGTCAGGCTAAATAATTCAATTGAATCATTGACTTCTGCTGTCTTCATTAGCTTCAAAAACATAGATTTCTTAACAATTCAAAATGGCATCTTGGATATATTTTCTGCTGGAGATACTGTTGTCTTAAAAAAACTTAAAACAAAACATTAAAAAAAGAAGAACTTACACATACATTAGGAACGTTATAGCAGAAAATTTTGGTGATTTTTAAAACCTAGACTTTTTCAAACCACAATATACCTTGAAAACGGTTATCATCCCATAAATATGACGTATAAAAGACATCCGATTTTGATTGCCATATCTGATGAATAAATGTATTTTACATCAATATGACATTGGATTCCGGTCACTTTCCAACACAATATAAAATCAACAAAATATTAACGTCATTTCACGTCATTATTGGACATAAAAATAACATTGTCCTTAGACGCTGGTGACCTAAGTCTAACCTTATATTAACATCTTATGACAACGTGTTTGCTGGGAATACCCAACACCATTATAGAAAACGAAAGAGCTAGGATAAAACTTAAAACTCTGCATTGGTTTGGAAAAGAAAGCTTGCTTGAGGGTGAGTAAACTAAGAGATCATAATATTTTTTTGGATGAAAATAATAATAACATTCAAAATAACATACATTTTAAATACTATATTTTCACTTCACACACAAGAAAGCGAATATTTAATGTCAAGTTTACCTTATTTAAAGCCACAAAACAAATGTAAGTTCTCACACACATATTTGCTGTCTCATTGTTTTTGTTGCTTCTTCCTCTCACACATTTTGCCCTTCTGACCCATTGATTAAATAACCAAGAGCACTTCTTGTTCAAAGTCACATCCTGCAGTCTTGAGTGTGTATGTGTGTGTGCTGCAGTGATTTTGTTGTAAAAACATAAGCTTTACTGGAATTCTGCACATGACTGCCACATGATGCTGTCTGGATGCTTGGATAGCAATACCAATAAGTGGTAACGTTAGACCACTAATAAGCTGTGGTATGATGCCTGCAATGCTGTCTAGACAGGTACATGCAGTGTGTAATAAGAAAACACAAACTTTATAAACTACACAGCCAGAATAAGCACTTGAAGGGCTGTCACTGTTATCAACAACTGTGCTGCTGACTTTAGGTCACTCGCCTGCATCAGAACCTAAAATGTCATGCAGGTGTCATTCGTATTTCTTACTTTACTGCATGTTTCGTAGACAAATCGAGTTTAAAATGTCTTTGGGTTCGTTTCTAAATTTACTAACATTAGCTTACTGTCAATTCTCGTGAAGCAATTATGAGTTCACTAGCAATGAAGCTAACAGATGTTGTTTTTCTAAACCTAGTGTGTTGACTTCCTTAGCAGCTTTTCTGGAAACCATTCGAACGTGACTGTGATGTCCCAATATGCTGTCTAGATAGGCGGCTCGCTCGGTTCTGAGAGAGAGAGACATATGAGTCCAGTTAAATCTCGAAACGACTGGTTCCGTCGGAGAATCAAATTCCTTAACGTTCTTAACGTTTAACAGATCAAGAGGTCATATTGAGCTCTGCCGGGAAAAAATCGCGATAATTACATATCTCACAAACAAACGAGGCAGTCATATTTACATACCTTAGGTCCTGCTACTCCCTGCTTCCAACCTCACACAACCTTGGTTGTTCCTTTAAGATAAGGCACTGTTGCCAAACCTGCTCCTCGCGCCTCACTGTAATTGTAGTTCTTTGTTTAAAGAAAACGAATGTAATTGGTGTTTTCTATTTTTATCATGACTACATTACCCACAATGCACATGTACGGCGACCGTGGAGCTCGAAACCGTTAAGAATAGTGTTGCAGCGACATTCGAAGGCACAACAGCGTAACTACAAGAGGTTATTAAAAGCGAAAAATATGACTAATTTTAAAATGTATAACGACGACGACGATAATGATAATAATTATAATACATTCTCAATTACTTTATGAATTTGTTTAGTCATAGTGCATTTAACATAGGCCTATGTGTAATGGTTATGGTTTAATGTAGCATACTAAGAAGTGTATTATTAATTTTGTACAATTATTACAAATTTTTAATCATATTATGTCCACAGATTGTTCAACGTGAAGTCGGCTACATTGTGTAACGTACTTTATTACCTATCATAATATTAATGCGAATGGCAGGTCATTTTGCTTATATGGTAAAAAGCATATTAACATTAATAACAGGCCTTACTTTGTTCTCATTTTGCTGTAAGAATGAAACAACACATTAAATGAACTCTTTATAATGCTTTCAAAATCAGTGGGGTTGAGAATGTTTTAATTACATTCAGCAGATATGAGCTAATAACAGCAATTCTCTTTAAATTTTGACAAAATTTTTTTAATTGTCATATCAAAAGTTTGGTCATTGTATAGTAATATGACATATTTAAATACTGCTAATTAAATTGTGTGTTTACTGAGTTTTGTGAAAATTCACCTGTTCGTTGCTTCATCTTTACATTTTCTGTAAAACACTCTTCCTCAGTTGCAGTTTGGAAATGCAGACTGGATATAGACAGTAACATTGACCTTAAGATTGACATTTAATCCACTTAATTATTATCACAGTCTTGTTATCTGACAATTAAATAAATGAGTTGATTGGAAAATGTAATGGCAGCGGCTGAAGAAAAATAATATGCGCACACACAGACAGACACACAGTTGAAAACAATTGTTATTCAGATATTTCCCATGAGTGCTGTTTAAGGAAGAGACAGATTTGTCAACACATTTTAGACACAATATTAATAAATCATTTCTAATAACTTTCCCAGTACTGGGTTGTAGCAAAGACCAATGCCTTAAAAGGACTTTGGTTGTAGCTGGAAGGGCATCCGCTGAGTAAAACATGCTGTATAAGTTGGCAGTTCATTCCGCTGTGGTGACCTTTGATGAATAAAGGGACTAAGCCGAAGGAAAAAATATGAATGAATGAATTTCTAATAACTATGATAACTTATTTTGTCATTGAATAAGTTAATGATGACAGTAGTAATATTTTACTAGTTATTTAGCAAGATAGTATTCCGTTAAAGTGCAATTTAATGGATTATTTATTAATTTTCCTTTGGCTTAGTCCCTTTATTCATCAGGAGTCACCACAGCAAAATGAACCGCCAACCTATAAAGCATATGTTTTATACAGCGGATGCCCTTCCAGCTGCAACCCAGTACTGGGAAACAGCCTTACACTCTCACATTCACACACATACACTACAGCTAATTTAGTTTATTCAATTCACCTATACTGCATGTTTTTGGACTGTGGGGGAAACTGGAGGAAACCCACGGCAAACACAGCTTAACTAGTTTAATTAGGTAAATTAGGTCTAAAGGTAAATTTTAGGTCATTTATTCTTATTCAGAAAAAATATATAACAGTAAATACTGTGAAAAATGTCCTTGCTTGTCTGTATATATAATTTAATATTGGATAGAATAGTGTGCATAATGATGCAGTCACACTAGACTTTGAGCATGAAAAAATCTGTTGAACGGTTCTGTGAAATTCTGTTGTACGCTGTGAAAAGGGGCGGGATTAAACAAGATGATTAGACATTAAAAAAAGCGAGCAATTGGTCAATATTTTAAGTTTCTCTACAGAGAGGTCATGTTTTCATCCTCGGTTGGTCTCACGCAATCAAGTGATGTATATTCGCAGGTCAGAGTTCACCAAGCTTGAACTTTGCGAACTGCGAAACTTGTCGCACAAGCTTGCAAGAAAAAATTGTTTTTCATTTAGAACATACATCTACTATTAAAAAAGAACTGGTTAGTAAACCATATGCTATTTTTTATTGGTCTTTATTCAAAGTTTATTCAAAATATTGATTGGAGGAAAGTTTGGGTATTACCTAATAAATATCTAATTACAAATAAAATCAAAGAAATGTCATTTAAGATCCTACACAAATTTGACCGTTAAGCATTTTTTAACCATTTATTGAAGACATATATGTCAATTGTTCAATCTGTTCATTATACACAGAAACAGTACCTCATATTGCCTGCCATTGTCTGTATACAAAACGGTTATGGTGGAAGGTATCTAAATTTATAAGTGACAAAAGTGCTGTCAACTTTTCTTTTACTGTATGAATATGTTGTTTTTAGTTTTTTGATCTATGATAAGTTGGAAAATGCTTATGTTATCAATCTTTTGATTATACTTACCAGATGTCATATACATCGATATAAATTTAGAAATATGAAACTTCTTTTTTTTAGTGGTACTTAAAGATCTAAATATTTTTATAAATACCATTAAGGAGAGTACAAACAGAAAAGCTGATAAATCTGTGTATTTGTTTGACACTTTTAAGTTATTGTGAGTTAGCAAGGCCTAGCATTTTTGTAATATATATTGTTCTTTATTTTTTTTACCTATTGATTTTTGTACCTCTATATAATTTTATTTTGCTTTTCATATTTTATTGTATACCTCTGCCATTGTTTTGTATGAGTCGTTCTTGAATTAATAAATAAAAAAAATAATTATAGTTTATATATTAAAAAATAAGTCCAGTGACCGCAGCTTTATTTCAAAAGCATAAAATTTTAATGACCCCCCAATCCCCTTTTAAATATATATATTTTTTACAAGTAAATAACATTGTATAGTGAGCCAGAAATTATCTTCACACAACCGATTTAAGGTGGCCCTAAAAGAGGAACTGATTCTGCTAATTCTATGTAAGATGCTATGCTGCTTTAAACAGTCTGTGTAAATTTATAATGTTGAAGTGTTTTGCAGTTTCAGGTTCGATTTCTGTGCCACCTTTGCTGTATAAAGATGCCTATAGACCTGGGGTGCTCAACCCTGTTCATGGAGATCTATACCTTCATAGAGTTCAGCTCCAACCCTGATCAAACACACCTGGACCAATTAATTGGGACTTCAACAGCACTTGATAATTACAGGCAGGTGTGTTTGATATGGGTTGCAACTGAAATCTGCAGGAAGGTTGATGCACATGAACAGTGTTGGTCCTCCCTGCTATAGGTCGTACTGTAGGTGTCAATTCCTGGAGGGCTTCAGCTCTGCACAGTTTTGCTCCACACCTAATCAAACACAGTTGATGCTAATAATCAAAGTGTTCAAGATTCAGCTGTGTTTAAATAGGGCTGGAGCAAAACTGTGCATAGCTGCGGCCCTCCAGCAATTGAGTTTGACACTTGTGCTATAGATAGACAAAGAGTATATAGCAGGCTGTAAAATAAATGAACATGACCCTAGATGGCAGCAGACCACAATAAGCCAGATCTCTGCAGTAAATGTCAGCTGTAAGCTTATTTTCATGCCGTGCAGTAATTTGCATCTCTATTATTGAGCACAGTATACGCTTTATTCTTGACACACATGAAAACGAGAAACCAACACGGCTCACTGCACTGAACTGAATACTTCATCTCCCACATTTGATTTCAGTTAGCTTTGTAGTAAAACTTCAGTAAAATGAAACACAACACATAAAGAACTAGCTTTAAAGCAGGGTTGACAGAGCTGCGACCCTCCAGTAACTGAGTTTGACATCTGTTTTCAAACAAAATTGAGTTCCTTTTTTTTCTGTTGAGCACGAAAGAAGATATTTTGAAAAATGCTGGAACCCACTGACTGTAATATATGACGGAAGTGGATGGGTCCCAGCAACCAGCATTCTTCAAAATATCTTCCTTTGTTTTCAACAGAAGAAAGAATCTCATAAAGATTTAAAAACCACATTAGGGAGAGTGAATCTACTTTTAGCTGAACTATCCCTTTAACTCATTCATTAGTCCTCAAGCATAGTCCTCCATCTAATCTAGGGTGAGCAAAAACAACTGTTTGCAAGTGCCAAGGTGATAATATCAGATTTAAGCCGCCTTTCCACTGCACACAACTGTCAGAATACGCCCCCTTGTGGCACTCGCACAGAAAATTCAGTTTTGTCGTGCACCATGGGAAGTTGAATCTCATGGTAGTGTCCGAAATAAAGAAGGGTAAAAGCAAGAGCCTTTATTCTCCGTGCGTTCACCATGGCTGAATGAATGAATGAATACTAGAAACTCATCATGGACTGCTAAAAATTATGGAGGGAATGTATTAATTATAATAGTATTTTTATTACATATTTATGAATAGAAGTGTTTTTTTTAAAATATAGACCTTTTCTGACAAAACAAAAAACAAAAACAAGAAACTAGCATTTCTCATCTTGCGCACATGAACCTGCTTGGACAACTCTGGAATACATCACATCTGTTCGGCCGGTCGCATACGCAGACCCGTAGCCAGCCTGGTGAAAGGGGTGGTTCTTTTTTTCTCAAAATGTGGACCTTTTTACAGTTATTTGCCTCATTTTCTATTTAATTTAGAGACATTTTTAACCACAATTTTTAATGTACCAAAATATTTCTTAAAGATTTTGAATAATGAAATATGAATAAATATTTTTAAAATACTAATTTATTACATCATATATCAAAAAATATATATATAAAAAATAGCAATCTGTTAAAGTTTTAAATTAAAAAACTGTGGTCTATTGTCATTTGTTAGGCAAACAACAAATCAGTACATTCAACTTTCCTCAGTTAGAATTTGCCACTTTGAATAATAAAAAAAAATAAAAAAAACAAAAAATTTAGTTTCAAGAATAAGGTCCCAGATTTAGAATAAAAGTTACTTGTCAAATGTTTTCTCTATTTAACAATAAAACAGTAGCAAAAAATTACTTCACATACATCATATTGCATGTTTTCTTGCACAGCCAGATGTTGAATAATTGTTTGCATTGGTCAAAACTGATTAGCTGATGTCACACCGGTGTGACGGCTAACATTCTGCTTGGTCTTAAAGCCTTTTTTGATGGGTTATTTTCACTACTTACGATGGTGCAGCAAATGAGCTTATGTTTGGGACAAATTGTGGACCTATGTCAGTGAGAGGTGGGTCCTTCGAACCACCCGAAACCCCCCCCCCCCCGGCTACGGGCCTGATACAGTCCAGTCGCAGGAGTTCAAATATTTTAACAGTTCCGCAGCTCAAATCGGATCCGAATTTTCCCCATACGGAGATGATTGGAGCTCCCAGACTACTCTCCATTGAAAATGAATGACTTCTGGACTGTGGCTTTTCCTTTGTCATGTGCAGTGGAAAGGCGGCTTCAGACAAGAAGGGATGCAAACGAAAAAGTCATTTAAAAGCTAAATAATAAATTTCAGGCACACTGTAATCAACTGATATTCATATCATATTCCTGAAAGCTAACAAAATGCATCGATTCAATGATTTTAAAACTCAGACAGCATGACAACCAGAAGCAGCAATGGCGATATCAAACCATACAGACTTTTAACTAAACACACTTAAATCAAACTGGCTACATTTAATGACTGAACATTTTTTTAATCTAAGATGAATTCATCAATTTTTTTATCAAATTATTGAAAAAAGAGCTTCATTTTTTATTTGGCAGTATTCCCAGTAGGCACAAGACGTCAACATGACGTCAGATTGATATTGTACCCCAACGTCATGGTTGACGGTGCATTTTGTTTGGAAATGAACGTAATATGATGTTGGTTTAAGATGTTGGCTCAACGTTGGATTTTGGTCACGTTTCAACACAACCTAAAATCAACCAAATATCAACGTCATTTGATGTTGTTATTGGACGTCAAAATAACGTTGTCCTTATACACTGGCTAGACATTGAATTTTGGTCACCTTACATCACGACCTAAATCTAACCTAATATTAATGTCTTATGACGTTGTGTGCCAGCTGGGTAGCTTTCAATGTGTTCCTGAGTCAAAGTCACTACAGTGCATCCCCACCGCTCCCAATAACATTCCACGTTTACAATGTACACAATTATGAAGACCATTTATTTTGTGTTCCAAGAATGTAACTGTAACAATTAATCTTTGGCAGTAAACATCTTAATCCTCAAACAATTCGTGCCCAACAGCGTTTCATGCCAATGACAGTTTAGTTTGGGATAAAACTGTATTCAGTGGATGATAAATAACATTGTTTTACATTATTCATAAATAACCACTTATGATAGTTGGAAAGTGAAGTGCTGTTAGTTTACTCACTCTCAGGCCAAAGATGTAGGCGCCTTAAACATAAACTACTGTAGCAAATCAAATGTAATACTCTGACAATTGTGCAGAGTGTTATCACGAAGGCTTATATATTTATATTATGTAAAAGTAATGGGCTTCTATTATTACTGGGGAGGCTAACGGTTTACTAATTCCCAATATATTTTTATACCAACTTCATTACGGTGCTTGTGAATGTTCTCTGGATTGTTTGCAGAGGATGTGACTTACATAATAGTAATAACGTTGTGAATACTGTGCGGTTTCTTGCACGGGCTAGCATTTTTGCTGTATTAGACCTGAATGTATCATCAGGGGCCATGACTCTTAAATTGCTTCGTTTTCTTTTTAATCTCAAAGTACTAAGATATGTGTCTACTTGCATTTTTAATAATCCATGACAATGGTTTCAGCTAAAAAAAGAAGAATGGATGCCCTGAGGGTGAGTAAATTAACAACAAAATTTAGAATTGATAATTTTAGGGTGAATTACACCTTTAGCAGAAGCAGAGAGAACACCATGTTCTGAAAACTACACCTCATACACTCATGAACACGATGAAGTTTGTTCTAACTTCTTATTTAAAACGAACTGGAAAAATCAAAATTCTTGAGGTTTTTTGGGACAACTTGGTTGTTTTATGTTCAATCCACCTAAATTTGTAAAAACATTAATTTTTTCATGTTGCCTTAACACAAATCAATTGTGTGGAACCCAGCATTTTTTTACAGTGTAATGACATCCAGGTGAAATCATTTCAACTGATTTGCGAGAAAACAATCTGTGGATGGAATTGAATACTGTATAGAAAAATGAGGTTATGGACATGTATTCAGTGTGGACGTCGCTGGTTGTTGAGCTAAATTAGATAGAAGATTTACTTTAAACAACAAAAGAGAAAAAGAAAGTGCAATCAAGCTTCCTCTCAGAAAAGAGCCATAATAATAATAATGATAATAATAATAATTAAATGCTTTCCCATGTAAACAGGAAGGCCTTGACGTTCATACTGGTAGAAACAGTGGTGCTGCATGGCTTGAGCAGATAATGGCTGGATAAAGGCACACCGTGAAAGATCTCTTCCATTGGCCCTGAATCTGGCCTTCATTCCTGCAGTCTGAAGTGGAAGCTGTTCGTCCTCCACTGGGTGATGTCACAGTTTTGCATGGTGCGCTCCGTAAAGCTGACGTTTCCCTCTCGGTCAATGAGGATGACTGTATTGGTCCTGTAATGGACACACAGGTATGACATTGGTTAGATTTCAGAACTGCAGGGTGAGATTTAAAGTGCATGAATTGGTTATGGAGATGACGATAGGAAGAGAATGACGGGACCTTGTGCCGTATCCCGGTGAGCGAACACACACTGCAGACAGCGCTTTTAGCATGGCATTACTGTAGCCTACACCTTGACTCTCCTGCGCAGGGTCTGGGCTGTTTCTGGAGGAAACAGAGGTGAGATATACACACAAACACATGTTGGTTTTCATGATTTAAGATGGATTTCCTACAGATGTAATGCTTTTTATACTGTAGACTTTATATTCTGTCCCCTTATCCCAAACCTACTAGTGACAGGAAGTTTGGATTAATTTACCGACTTGAACCTTTGAGTCTCGTTCCTTGAGATGAACAAATCTTTCGAGTCATTTTGTTCAATTTGCCAAAATATTATTAAAATGTTACGAGTTGCTTCCAGGTTTCAAGGTGGTGCAATGGCTAGCACGATCACCTCACAGAAAGAAGGTTGCTGGTTCGAGGCCCGGCTGGGTCAGTTGGCATTTCTGTGTGCATGTTCTCTTTGTGTTCACGTGGGTTTCCTCCGGGTGCTCCGGTTTCCCCAACAGTTCAAAGACATGCGGTATAGGTGAATCAAATAATCTAAATTGGCCGTAGTGTATGTGTGTGAATGCAAGAGTGTATGGGTGTTTCCCAGTGTTGGGTTGCGGTTGGAAAGGCATCTGCTGCATAAACCCTATGCTTGATAAGTTGTAGGTTCATTCCGCTGTGGTGACCCCTGATTAATAAAGGGACTAAGTGAAAAGAAAATGAATGAATGAATGAATGAGTTGCTTCCAAACTCATTTACAACTACACCAAACGTTGATCACACTACAAACAAGTCATAACTAGAATGCTATAAGAAAGAGAAAACAATCCTTCGTTGTTTACCTGGTCTTTTGTCTATGATTATGTCAGCTCACCTCTTCTGACAGGTCTTCAAATATGAGTAGTTCGTTCATGTCACACTGACATATAAGCTCAACCTATGCACGTGTACAGTCTGAACCGAAAGGAGCCATAATTAGTTCACCTTTCGAGTCTTCTGGTTTTTGAGTCGTTTGTTTATCACGTGACAGCATGTAAAGAAAGATGACTCAAACCTGAGGACTCGAGAAATGAACGCATCAAATCTTTGGTCACACTTTATTTTGATGGTCCGTTTGTTGAATTTAAGTTACATTACATCTACATGCCAACTAATTTTCATTAGATCAAGTAGACTGTTAGGGTTGTGGTTAGGGTTAGTGTACGTTAACATGTACTTACAAAGTTTCTAATAATCAGTTAAATGTCTGTTGAAGAAGCAGTATCAACAGATATTAAGCAGACAGTCTACTAACATTCAAACGGATCATCAAAATAAAATGCTATCCAAATCTTTTTCCGGCTCTGACTGCATATGATTGACTTCTGTCTTTCACGTGATGAATAAACGACTCAAACCCGATAGAAGATTAAAAAAAGGAACCAATCCTCCACTCTACCTGCACAAATGTGCACATGCGCGAATGAACCAATCACTCTCTGAGAGAACTCATCCTTCTCATACAAAAGATTCATTCAAAATGAATGAGTCGTTCAAGAACGACCCATCACTAAAACCTACTTTTTCAAAATACTTTAATCTGAATGATTTATGAGGCATTTAGGACCAAAACAATGTGCCTAAAAGGTCAGTATTCTACTGGTATCGTCTACTTTTCTGGCAAAAGCTGCTTTTCCATTATTGAGTAGAATGTTTTTTGGTCTGATATTCTAGGTACTGTTAGACAACTGTGCCAAGTCGTGCTGGTAGAGTGTGTTTGTGTGGCATTACCACTCATTTGGCTGGCTAGCAGTTTAGCTGGCTAAATTGAAGTGTGCCATTTCTTTTTTCTTTTATTTAATGAAGTAAAAACATCAATATCTGATCATCTTCCATATCTCTGTTACTGTGTACTGTGACAGTGGGCGACGCGGTGGTGCAGTTGGTAGGGCTGTCGCCTCACAGGAAAAAGGTCGCTGGTTCGAGCCCTGGCTGGGTCAGTTGGCATTTCTGTGTGGAGTTTGCATGTTCTCCTCGTGTTAGCGTGGGTTTCCTCCGAGTGCTCCGGTTACCCTCAAAAGTCCAAAGACATGTGGTACAGGCGAATTGGGAAAGCGAAAAATTGTCCGTAGTGTTTGTGTAGGAGTGAGTGTGTATGGATGTTTCCCAGTGATGGGTTGCAGCTAGAAGGGCATCTGATGTGTAAAACATATGCTGGATAAGTTGGCGGTTCATTCCGTTGTGGTGACCCCTGATTAATAAAGGGACTAAGCCAAAAAGAAAATGAATGAATGAATGAATACTGTTACGGTTGGGTTTAGGGTTAGGTCAGGGGTGGACGTTAATAAATACAAATTATTGGACTAATTTAATAGATAACAAAAAAATACTCGGTATAACTACTGTTTTTACGTTACCGTGATGGTTGGGTTTAGGGTGGGTGTGGGGGCAGACGTTAATAAAACACCATTAATGGGAAATTTTATAAATAATATAAATAATTTTCATTAACTTCCAACCACAACCATATGTGATCTAGCAACAACCTCCAATGAGCACTGTTATCAGCATCACAATGGAAAAAAATGCAACCATATCCATAATGACTGACCTGGATCTACACGAAATGGAAGAGTTAGAAAAATAAATCCATTTGGCTGAATAGTAAAAAGTAATATTGTGAAAATTGGAGCTTTTTTGTCTGTTCGTTCAGCTTGTAGTCCTAAATCCTGTTCTATGAAACTGTCACAGTTTAGTCATTTATGGAAGTGAAAACCAGTTTTGGCAAAAATATACATTTTTTTTTCTCTATCATATCAATACAGATTTTGTCACGTGAAAATACAGTCCCATTCTACAAAATAAATTATCTGCTTAACTTAATTCACTTAAATTTCAGGAGCCATTACTAGTCTTTCGTGTCACATTATTCTTCAGAAATCATTCTAATAAGATGATTTGTTACTATGAATCTTCAAGTGTTTGGCTAATGTTTTTTTTAAGATTTTTTGTTACATTATACAGTTACTTGTTAATATAAAATTTGTATGCATCTTTGCTAAACAAAAGTATTTAGAAAAAAAAAGACCATATCTATCTATCCATTTATACAACAGTTTTGTCTGGTTCTTGAATATGATTGGCTGATAGCAGTGCGATAATCAGCAAATAACAGCACTTGTACAGCCTCTTCACACTATTTCTCCGCCCACATACAGCGACAAGCAGAGGACACTTCACAGTTTGACAAATATTGCTGCTGTTGAACAACATAATGTCATTTTGAGTCTTTTTTTAGTCGGGAATGTAGTTGCTTAGATTGCAACTACGCATATGCATAATTTACTTATAAGGATAGTGTCTATTTAAAAATATTTATAATTTCAGAGATTCATTGCATCGGCCACTATCAGCCTGTCTGAGCAGACCAAAAAAGTGACTGTTGATGTTCTGTCACAAGATGGTGACAGAGACTGCATAATATGTCTTTACAGGGAGAAGTAAGTTTCAAACTACAGCTGATCAAATCCTTATAAATCTGGTAAGTGACATTCTAAGTCGATCTCTCTCTTTTGTAGTGCTGTATTTATAACACAGAAACTGGTAGTGTTTGCTTTTCTTTGGCTTTTTCAGGGTTAATTATTGTGATATCCTGATAGCAACAGAAAAATACTGGGAAATCTCTGTAGATTGATGACATTTCATGCCGTTCAGCCTTATAATCTAAATATGTCAGCAAAATCAACTGTTTTGTCATTACCTTAGACAGGGGCGTCGCTAGACCCAAATCATTTTTATTTATTTATTTTATTATTATTATTATTTTTTTGAGGTTAGTGGGGGGAAGGGGGTGCGTGCCCCAGTGGAGCTTTATGTCTAGCAATGCCCCTGACTTTAGACATTACGCTAGAGAATCATTCAAACACTAGCTCTAAAGTGATGTGTGTGAAGTAGCAATGGTTTCTGCTGTTCTGATGGTCAGCTGCAGATGTAAATGAGTGGCGCAAGAAAGTAGTTTCTCATACAAGAATTTTGAGACTCTCCGTTTTTGATTTTCTTTTTTATACATGATTAGGCTGTCAAACTGTTGTATAAACACAATATCACACGAGTAGCAGTGTAATAAGGCTGTATATTGGCACTGGTGGGGGGGCTACTAAGGCACTGCGGCCTCAAGCCAATGCATGCCTCCCACCAGTGCCGATATATAGCCGTATTGCACTGCTACTCGTGTAATATTGCTCATCTATCTATCTATCTATCTATCTATCTATCTATCTATCTATCTATCTATCTATCTATCTATCTATCTATCTATCTATCTATCTATCTATCTATCTATCTATCTATCTATCTATCTATCTGTCGGTCGGTCGATATTATTATATATTATTGTTATATATTCAATATATTGTCTCTGATAAATTAATTTTTTATAAAATAAAATGCATGCAATAGAAACAACAATGCTAATCATTGAAGAAAGGCTTTCAACTCATTTAGTATAGTTCTCTGAAGAGCAGTTTTTTAATATCTAAATTCACTATACGCTACCAGCATTCATCTCATACGACTTGAGGAAAAAAAGGCTTAAAAATCATACTGATTGAACTTCAAAGACTCAAAGAAGTAACTTTCTGATAGTGTATTTGCTTTTTATCTGAAGCGCATCTTCAGGATCAAAAAGGGTGGATGGCGGTTCAATTGTTTAAGCAAGATAAAGGTAGATGGAAGAGAAAGAGGAAACAGAAAAGATAAAGGAAAGAGGCTTGTCATTTTCATAATGAAGGATCGTGCACACTTACAGCTCCTCGTTATTGAGGATGTGGAGCAGCTCCTGCACTAAGCCATCGGGGGGCAGCGTTTTGCTCACTACACTGCTGAACAGCTGTTTGCCGTGCTGCAGTTTCCTCCACGGAGTTTCCAAAAGAGAGTTACTCAACCCATAGATTCCTGCTGAAACCAACACAGTCATCCATCACTTCCTGTGCGCTTTGAGCGAGACACACCTACCAATCTGCTGCTGAACCAGTGTAAGTGGTGTACATTTGCAGTGTAACTCTGCAAACAGCAGCGCTTTATGCAGGAACACTGGCGTCTAAACACAGAGAGCAAACCGAGGGACTGAACAAACCTGCTTTGAGATGAATGGGCTCTGAACTGCCCTTGTTTCCATAGTAACACAAAGTGTCTTCGTTGGCCCTGCATCCAACAACACACAGAAAGAGAGAGAGAGAAATAAAAATGAGTTAGTCCTCAATGCTAAAAGACAATTAAATAGATTTATATCATTTAAACAGACAAAATAACAGATAAAACGACTCATAGAACAACAGATATAATGGAGATGAACAATGAAATTTATAATACTGTATAAGCTGATGTAAAATGGATGTTAGGACAAGGGATAGAAGGACAGATATTAAGTCAGAACAATAATATACACTATAATATACTGATAAAAAAACTAATGTTAGAACAATATATAGATCGACAGGCAGAAATACAAATAGAAAGACAAAAAGATTGATAGAATGACAAAATGGTAACACTTTACAATATGGTTGCATTAGTTAATTTATGTACTAACACAAACACACACACAAACATGAACATTACAGTATTTATTCATCTTTTTTAATGCTAGTTAATGAAAATAAAGTTAGTCATTGGAAATTCATGTTAACTCACAGTACATTAACTACTGTTATTGCACAGCTGTCTGAAATACTTGATTCTGATTGGTCATTCGCAACATTCCAAGGTATTTTATTCCCAGTTAACAACTTCTACATAACGCAGGCTCATCAAAAAACTTAGAATCACCTTGACTGTCAGTATTTACTTGACTGTCAGTAAATACACTGAAATCCATATACTTACATGTGCATTCATATGTATCTACTTGTGTGTCATGCAGCAGCTTTTCTCTGCATTCTGTAGCGCAGTGACAACCACATGTATATCTCAGCAGGCATGTCTTTTCAGCGTAGTGCCCTGTAGTATTTTGATTTCATGAACGAATGCATGTAGAACAGTTAGCAGTTACGTGTATTATGTCGACGTGCATGCACAAGCAGCTGTCGCTAAAGACAATAATTATTTGTATTATTTACTAAATTACACATTATAATAATAATTCCTTACATTTATATAGCTCTTTTCAGGTAGCTCAAAAAACTTTACACATTTTTTTGGGGGGAAATCTCCTCATCCACCACCAGTGTGCAGCATCCACCTGAATGACGCGACCGCAGCCATATTGCACCAGACCGCACACCACACACCAGCTTTTTGGTGGAGTGATGAAGCCAATTCTGATATGGAGATGGTTAGGAGGCCATGATGGACAGAGGCCAGTGGGCAAATTTGGCCAGGATGCCAGGGTTAAACCCCTACTCTTTTTCAAAAGACATCCTGGGATTTTTAACAACCAAAGAGTCAGGACTGTCTCATCCGAAAGATGGGCACTGAGCAGTTTAGAGTCCCCATCAATATACTGGGGCGTTAAGACCCACACAGACCGCAGGCTGAGTGCCCCCTGCTGGTCTCAATAACACCTCTTCTGGCAGCAACCTATTTTTCCCATGTGGTCTCCCATCCAGGTACTGACCGGACAGAGCGCTGCATAGCTTCAGTGGGTGACTATGTACAAGATGCAGAGAGCTCGCTAGCTACACATTACAATGTGTGTTATTTATGTCTACACCTACCCCAACCATCAAAGTAAGCATGCACGTTTCAACATCCACTAATGAACATCTTGTGCATCTTCAATGTGCATGACGTAGTATATGCACGACAATCTCATTGCGCATGCACCCTTCAATCTGTTTGATGCCATCTATGCTTTATTCAGCCCGTTTCGTTTCTGTCAGCATTGTTTTTTAAACCAGTTTGAACAGTGGCGTAGCGCAAAATGCGTGCCCCCTGCAAGGGCTATAGATGGGGGCCCCAGGTGAAGGGGGGGGGGTGTATGTGGAAGTGCTCGTAAAGCCGAATTTTTTTATATTTCTGTGGAGAACTTTGTAAAAGATCTGCAGATTTATGCTGAATTATTTTGGGAGTATCGCAACTAAAAACTTAATATATGAAATAAAAAATAACAGCTTTCTTATTTAACGTTTACAATGCAAATCCATCTTCAGTAGATCCACTTATTTGGTAAACAAAGCAAGTCTATCATATAATACATCTACTGTACCAAAAGACAGAAATTACTTTACAAACTATATTGTAAATAAATCGAATGAACACTTTCATATTAGTCAATAACTTTACTGAAATAATTAAAAAAACGTAATAAATATAAAATTACACACATTTACACAAGTAAATAAATAGACTCAATGGGCCGAAATTGTCTGCATTCTGAGATTCCGTGTGGGCCTTATCATAAACAAACACTAGACTGACATAAAACAATATATAATATGATAGACTGACAGACAGAAAGAGAGATAGACGGGTCTCTGTGTCCTTCTTCAGCTCTTGGAATGAAACCTTCCTTAAGCAGCCTGTAATTAGGGAGGAGAGTAAATCTCCTGTATGTATGAGCGCAGTCACTCTCACATTAATTCATCTGATTAGACATGTTCCTGTTTTCAGACACACACTTCTAGTGGATGGGTCCACAATGAAGCTCATTACTCTTGACGGCACTATGATGATGTCGCCGTGTGGTTCAGAGGACAGAATCGGAATTTTATTGGCGCAGGAGGACAGCTATGAAAGGAGAAATGGCCAATTTAGGGTTTTGAAAAGCACTTTGAGAAGGACATCAATAATGCCGGTGGAGAGAAATAGAGACATTGAGGAAAGGATTCAGAACTCTAGAGATTAGAGCCCGTTGTATAAGTTGGGATAAAAGAAGTATGAGGAATAGTATGCAGAATGCTGACTTGCAGTAAAACCACATCTGTTTTAGGAAGTTTCAACTGAATGTTTAGAAATGACATATTACCTAGCTGCATTACTTTCTTTAGAAAGTATAACTGCAATGAGTAGATGCGAACATGGAGTTTATTTTCTTTTTGTGTTCAGTTTCATTCTACAAGGCTAAAATATTGTTTCTATTATACTTATAAAATGGCTTGTTATTGTAAATTGGTCAATAAAACATTCCTTTGGCATAAAACACCAGAAGCTTTTGCATATTGTGTGCTTTTTGTTAAACTATACTAAATACCCCATCATGTCGAGTCTATAAAAATAATTTTACACTGGTGCAAACAAAATTACAGCTAATAAAGGCCTTATCTATTTCCACTAATGTATTGATTTCACTCTAAACCCAAGGCATAGAGCCTTCTAATGATGTAATAATGCAGTTCAATAACTGCCTGGAAAACAACAATTAGCTTAAGTTACAAATGAACTAGAGGCTTTGGCACAGTTGAGACATTTGCTGAATATTTCCACTAATTTTACTTGGAAAAATAAACAAACATGGTGAACTTTTTTTGGTTTGAACCACCAAGTCAAGGTTATTTTGCTTGTGAATTTCTAAATACCAAGCTTCACAAAACAGCTGGTCAGCTAATCACATTTTAAAGAATCTAATTTTAACCACAATCATAACAGTAACACTACCCAGCTACACCCATCCATGCCATGCATGAAGGCTTTTATTATAAAAAAACAAAATGCAAGCAAGAATAACAGTTGTTCAAACGATCAAGTTAAGTATTTTAATATATTATATAAAAAGGTGATAACTCTTTAGTTAAAGTACCATTTACCACTGCTAAAAACTCCTTTATTACCTGCATAACAATAAGATATTAGTGGTTTATTAGTACTGTGCAGTGGTTCCCAACAAGGGGGTCGCGCCATATTTTAAAAAAATCCTTAGCAGTGGACAATTAGAATGATCATGTTGCGTTAGTTCATATTATCCCCTAGCTCAATGGTCCTCAACCACCAGTCCATGGATCAATTGGTACCAATCTGCACAAGAAATCATTCATTATTTCCGTTTTATTTATTATCTGAGTCTGACCGATCTTTTATTTTGAAAAATGAGCTCGCCTACGTCTCGGTCACTTAAGCACCAAAATTTAACCCACAAGCTGCAAAATGAGTAGAAACAGGCATCTTTAGAAAAGGCCAAGTGAAGGACCCGCGAACTGCCAAGGAATAGATCCGCAACCCACTTGTCCACATGCGGTTTGCGCGCACAAGCGGCATGACGCGCTCGTACCAATGAACCCCGGCCGTGAGTCAGGTGACAAGAATTGACCAGCTTCAACTTGTATGGAATATTCACATTTCGGTAAAACTAATTTTTAATTTTCTCAGACAAACACAGAACACACAAACACTGCAGTGCTCTGACTTTTCTCTATAAATAAAACTTGTATCAGGGCGACAGCAATGTTTTGTCAGTTTGTGATCCTCTGAGAAAATGGGTTGATGGTCGCATATGAAACCAATGAAATGCCCAAATGATTTTTCCCTTATATATTGTGAATACTGATATTTTTGTTATTGAAAAGGGCCAATTTAAAGACCAAAGGCTTCCATTTTTCAGTTACAAATGGCCTACTGATGTTTTGCTTTCATATTTTACCTTAGGTTATTATTCATTCATTTTCTTTTCGGCGTAGTCCCTTTATTAATCCGGGGTCACCACAGCGGAATGAACTGCCAACTTATTCAGCACATGTTTTATGCAGCGAATGCCTTTCCAGCTGCAACCCCTCTCTGGGAAACATTAGGCTATTATTTGTGCATAAACATATCTAGATATAGTAATAAACATTCCGTTTGTTTGAAAACAACATTTCTTGTCATCATTACTGCAAACTTATATGAGCGATAATATCATTAAATGTGGAGGGGGGCCTTATAATATTTTCTGGGGAAAAAGGGGTCTCTCAGGCAAAAAAAGGTTGGGAACACTGGTACTGTGGAAAAATATTTATAATCTAACTCCAAATTAACAATAATATATATATAACTGAAAAGTGTTATATTCTTTGGTTTTTAAAAATGTCATTTCATTCAAAAGGTCTGGTTGCCTAGGTGTGAGAGACAGTATCATTTCTCCAAAGTGATAAAAATTGTAACTTTGAGGCACAGCTGTGTCTTTTGTCTCCATGAATGTCTGGGTGATGCTTTCAGACAACCCAGGTGAGGTGAAACGTCTGGATCTAACAAGACTTTCAACAGCTTGTTTTGCCAGTTCTCTGACTCCACCTATAAACTTTGCCCCCCTAAAACATATATAATATACAGGACAACACTGCTCAGGTCAATCTCTTGTAGACTTCTTTGAAGATGCCTGTTTGCCTGCAGAACAATCAATACATTATCAATAAATAATTTAGCTTGAAATAAGTCTCCTGATTTGGGCCTAAAATTTCCTATAATTTGGTGCCGTGACCCGGATAGAGACTAAAATGACTAATTTCCAATAGTACTTATAAAGTATGATCCTTTCTACATCCCTAATCCTACCCAATATCCAAACACAAATAGCTGACTATTAATATGCCATTTTTCAGAGGTGTGGACTGCGAAATTTGCGGCTTCTGAAAATTCCTGAAAACACTAGTGTGGGTGTAGTGGTTTTAAACAAAATCCTTGTTTTCAAATGTATTCGGACTAGTATAGATGTAGCCTAAAGCATCCTCTGTCCTGAGCCTGAATTACATTCTGACATTCTGAAATGTGCCACTCAAACTGTGAAGTAAAATTGGAGCGAAATGATCAGTGATCATTACATCATCCAGTCTCTCCAACAGCTGAAAGATACAGACAGCTGGGATGAGCACAAGGCTTGACAGACAGTCGCTATCCTGCTTTCTTGGGTTTACTCCACTGTGACTGACTAGGCATCGTTGACATGCAAATGTGGGCGATCAAGCGAGCGTGTTTTCAAATAAAGTAATCTACCCGACATCAGAAAGTTGCAGAAGGGCAGAACGAGCTGTTTTTGCTGCTTACTTTCAGTAAATAGACTTTTTTCACTGGGGTGGAAATTTTGAAATGTTCAAAATAAACATTTTAATCTTCAAAGATCAAAGAACATTTGATTCCTCATAAGATGATAACTAGCAAGAATCTACAATAATGTTCAAATTTGTATATGTAAGATAAAAAATAACTATAAGTAAATAAAAAATTCAGCAAGGACACATTATATAGAACAAAATGAACCATGACTTCATAAAAAAAAATATTCAAAATAATTCCCATTCTTTAAAACTTTCTATTCATCAAAATTTAAACAAAGCCAAACTGTGGTAATAAAAACCATTAATAATGATTCGAAAGGTTTCTTCATGTACCACTTAATAATGGCTGCTAAAATGGATCTTTGATATCATACAATTAAATTACGTTTTAAAATACAAAATATTTTGTAATTAAATTATTAAAAAAGGTTTAAAACACTTGTAATCCAACGGTTCTTCTGCACCCATCCCGTTCTGAGCTGGGATCAAACCAGCGATTCTTTGTATGGGAGTTGGTTGCTCTGACAAGGAGGCTAAAGACCTCTGTCGCTAGAGCACCTTCTGAGGTCAGAGAAGGTTTACCTGCAGAGCAATACGTTAGCTAGCCTGCGTTACACTAACCCCTCTAAACCTCACTCCCATCCTGGATGAGCCCCCACATGTAACCCACTGGTGCTACTGCACCCATCCCGTTCTGAGCTGGGATTGAACCAGCAATTTTTTGTATGGGAGTGGGTTGCTCTAACATAGAGGCTAAAGACCATGGCCTCTAACAATTGTCACTAGAGCATCTTTTGAGGTCAGAGGAGTGAGGTTTACCTGCATAGCAATTCTTTAGCTGACCTCCGTTACACTCACCCCCTCTAAACCTCACCCCCATCCCGGACGAGCCCCCCACATTTCACCCACTGGTCCTACTGCACCCATTCCGTTCTGAGCTGGGACTGAACCGGCGATTCTTTGTATGGGAGTTGGTTCCTCTAACATGGAGGCTAAAGACCATGGCCTCTAACGTCTTTCACTATAGCACATTTTGAGGTCAGAGGAGTGAGGTTTACCTGCAAAGCAATTTATCAGCTGACCTCCGTTACACTCACCCCTCCTAAACCTCACTTCCATCCCGGACGAGCCCCCTTGTGTAACCCCCTGGTTCTACTGCACCCATCCCATTCAGAGCTAGGATCGAACCGTTAATTCTTTGTGTGGGAGTTGGTTTCTCTAAAAAGCGTCTGTGGCTAGAGAAGTGAGGTTTACCTGCATAGCCCTTCGCTAGCTGGCCTCCGTTACACACTTTTTTAAAAAACACTCACAAAAAAATCTTAGTGACCCCCCAAAAAGTTGCTTAAGTACAGAACGAGCCATTTTTGCCGTTTTTTTTCTAATGAATGTTTTTTTTAATGTAGCGCCAGTTCTGAAATTTACATAATGAACACTTTAATCTCTAAAGATCAAAGAAAGTTTGATTCCTCATGAAATGAGCCCTTAAAAGAATCTCTATGTTCTATATGTGAAAGCTTTAAGAAGCACTCAAAGGAGCATCGCAATATCAAACCAGAAAAAAAAAACAAGCAGGAAGAAACATTTCAAAGGCTAAAAATCATATAAAACATGAAGCTATTCTAAGTGTTGTCAGTCACATCCCTGTAGAGAAACAAACAAAAATCTCTTTATTCCTTTGCAAAGGCCGTCTCTATTTACAGGAGACAGCTGTATTGATTTCACCACAAAATGCCCATTGTAATTTCTCTCAGTTTATCTGGACATGTATCATTTTGTCCTTTGTGGCCAGGAAAGTGAGTCCGATAAGCTCAATAATGATCTTGTTTATTAAAAGGGTAAACAAATGAACAACACTCCCTCACGGCTATCCCTTTCGGTTTCATTACCAGCTCTGGGAGTCCAAGTGGCATTCCAATGTATTTTCGGCTTATAAATATGGGCTTGAAGAGACAGAGACAAATGGACAAATATTATCCCTCCAGTCTTTGAGATGACAGCATGGGCTTAAGTAATACATCACGACATTAGCAGACAGGCTTTCAGCAAGCTAAAGGATGGGGTAAAGAATGTCTTGCCCCAAGTCTCAAACACGTGGCTAGCTGCTGCGAAAAATGTAGAGGGGAAAAATGAAAAGAAACGAAGATGACAGTTCTCTTTCAATAAGGGATTCCCAACTCTGGTTCTCAAGACCCAGTTTCTTGCTTCCATCCCAGACAAACCTATCAATTCTGTAGCTTCCTGAAGACCTTGATTAGCTTCTTCAGGTGTGTTTGATAAGAGTTGAAGCTGAACACTGCAGGAAAGTGGACCTCGATGGCAGAGGGTGCATCTCAATCAGCTCTCAGGCTCCCAAAATTTGCAGTCACACTGAACTTTTTGCCTCATAGACTTATCTTCAAACGTTTGCGAATGCAGCAGGCTGGAAACGCAAGTTAGTGCGACACGTTTTGCATGTTCCTGTGCTCCAAAGTTCAAGTTTGTTGAACTCTGACCTGCAAATTTGCATCATGCGATTAATTGAGACCAATTGAATATCAAAAAAAGTGACCTCTGAGTACAGAAATGAAATGATGGTAAGGAGCAATTGCTGATTTTATCAGTGTCACATCATCATGTTTTATCCCAACGCTTTTCGCTGCACTGTATGACAGAATTTCACATGCTTAAACTCAAGTGTCACTGCTAAAAAATGTTGTGTGCATGAATTCGAGCACTTTTAAGGACTACAAAGACCATAAAGAACCTGGCTCAGTACACATTGGGACACTGACTGTGACATGGGGATGTCTGAGTCAAAGTTGCAATTTTTGGCCAAGTATGGAGGTCCATACTTGGAATTTGTGCTATGGATTTAACTCATCCAAGTGAAGACACACCGGGAACAATGGGCAGCCATTGCAGCAACACCCGCGGAGCAGTTGGGGGATTGGTGCCTTGCTAAAGTGGCTCATCTCAGCTGTGTTATTGAAGGTGGTGAGAGCTCTGGTTATTCACTCTTACCAGTAGGCCACAGCTGTAGTAATCCCAAAAACAGAGATATATCTGATCATCATCCATGTTGCTGTTTACATTACGACTGGCGCATTTGTATTACATTGCAACGAATTCTGTTTTCAGCACCACAGTGGACAAATTAATCAGTTTTCATTCTGACAGGACCGGATCGGCACAAAATGGAACAGTTAATTAAACAGAACCATTTGGACCAATAGTGGAAATGTGGTTATTACATTTGGCGAAAATTGCTCATGTGAGGCTCACAGGATCTATATTTTGCATTTTATAATTTTCGTTAGGGCAACATTGCAAGCAATGCTTTCTGGTTTTCATGGTGTATTATTGGATTCTTCAGGAAGAGATTATTATTTTTGACCTTTAATATGTGAAATCATGAAACTCCATCTACTTAAATCCCCTCACATTACCAAGCTATAAGAGTATCACGCTTCTGAAAACATGTCATCTGTTCAAACTATATTGTAAATACATTTCTTTAGCTTAGGTACATGAAAAGCAGGTGGCAGCACCACTACCAAAGACTCAAGAAAAGAAAGTGAGATTATAAATTAGATTCAACTCACTCCTAGTAATTTTAGAGCAATTTCTCAAAATATTGACAGGTTGATGTGTGGTGTTAGCACCAAAACAGTTATAATTAGAGAGAAGTTATTTAAATATGTGACCTCAGAGCTGAAGGGCACATGCTTTGATTGAATTTAACTTATTCTGCAACACATCATTATTTGACTATTTAACAATTAATATTATTGCTTAATACCTTATGCCTCCGTAAACAATTGCAATTTATGCTTTATTAATTTGATGACAGAATTGTTTAGATTAACTATTAAAAAGCAGATGTGAACAAGATCAAATCATGAAATATTCAACATTATATATTTACATAATATTTAGGGCTGGGCGATATGGCCTTTAAAAAATATATATATATAAATAAATAAATAAAAAAATAAAATCCCTGAAAATCAATCAAAAAAAAAATGCTTGGAGTAAAAAAATTATCAATCTATATAACCTTATCATAATTATAGGATATAAAGAAAAAAAAGTTGTCATTTAAAGATCAAATTTCTATTTATATAAAGTTCCATTTATATTTGCATACAAGATTTTTATAATAATTTAAAAATGATACCATTTTATACAATTACAATGAAAGTAATCTACAGTGAAAGTAAACTCATAATGATTTGTAAAAGGGTGATTTTTTACAGGATGATTTTTTTTTTTCAACGAACAGGCATTTAGAGATCATATAAAAGTACTCAAATTAGGCAAGTGGGTTATATTTTATTGCTGTTATTTGCGTGTGGTAGCTGCATTGCTAGATTAGTCTTGTGCCCTGAGGAAGTTTTCTCCGCGTTAATATTTACAGTAAAGAACGCAGCTGGGCCACGTCATTTATCCGAAAACAGCAACGTTGGATTCCAACATTAGATTGGTAACAGTGATACTGTAGATATTTACATTGTATATACCTATGGGCAGGGCGGCGCAATGGCGCTTCACAGCAAGAGGGTCGCTGGTTTGAGCCTCGGCTGGGTCAGTTGGCATTTCTGTGGGGAGTTTGCATGTTCTCCATGTGTTTGCGTGGGTTTTCTTCGCGTGCTCCGGTTTCCCCCACAGCCCAAAGACATGCTCTATAGGTGAATTGGATTAACTAAATTGTCCGTAGTGTATGAGAGTGTGTGGGTGTTTCCCAGTGATGGGTTACAGCAGGAAAAGCATCCGCTGCGCAAAACATATGCTGGAAAGTTGGCGGTTCATCCCGCTGATGCGACCCCTGATTAATAAAGGGACTAATCCGCAAAGAAAATGAATGAATGAATGAATGAATACCTATGGGTAACAGTTCCTTTCATATGTTTCATATGTATAATAAGTATATGTCTTCTCCATTAATAGTCTTATCCATTAACATTACCTCTCACTGTGAAAATACACGATGTGACGTGCAGTTTCAAATGTGCATCTTGTGGTGAATGCCTGACGAAGAGCTCTGAATTATTGCTTTCTTGGCAGGTATGTTTGTGAGTCCGTGTTGTTTTTCATTTCATTTAATTTCATCTCAAGAGCGCAACATTTCTTTGAGTTCTCGTCTGCTCGCTGCTTGTTGTTTGTGTGTTTCTATGGCAATGCAGGAGGAAATAGGTAACCCAAAGGGAAGCGTGACGTGTTAGGGTGAAAACCGATTTTCATTCAAACAAAATCGATGTGAACTTCACACTCGAGTTAATCGAAAAAATTTATTTAATCGCTAAGCCCTACTAATAGGCTGCGTCCGAAACTGCCTACTACTCAGTAGGTACTGCATTTAAATTTAAACGTACTACTTAGCCGTTAAAAATGTATATTCTACACAGTATGAATGGGAGAAGTATGAATGAAATTAGGACATATTATATTCGCCATTTAGTCATGGTCACTTTACTCCCATTCATGAATTCTCTCGCAGGGCATCATGGGATAGCGCAGCGTGCATTGGATATGCACTTCAGAATCTCGCCAAAAGTAGTAAGTCATCCGGGTCCTTCATGCATACTGTTTTTTGAATTCTATGAATTCGGACATACTACTCGGCTCGCATACTGATTTTAGCGTACTGTATAGTATGGAAGTAAGTGTCTGATGATGTATTATGAAAACTAAATGTAAGCCTATAACCCTACCTTACAAAAAGCAAACGATCAAAGGCAAACTGCAAAAAGGTTATAATAATATTAAAAATAAACAAAAATAACAAATAATAATAATATCGACCTTAGCAATTTTCACATTTTTACTTTTTTATTTCAGCCAAACCTAAAGAGATACGGCTTTCTCTAGAATAAAAAATATATAATAGGAAAACTTTGAAAAAATACCTTGCACTGTTAAAATCACTTGGGAAAAACTTTGCAGGAGGGCTAATCATTTTTTGTGTGTTTATATATAAAATATCACTCGAGAAATATTTTACAATTTCCCAGGAGGGTTAATAATTGTGTGTGTGTGTGTGTGTGGGTGTGTGTGTGTGTGTGTGTGTGTGTGTGTGTGTGTGTGTGTGTGTGAGTATATATATATATATATATATATATATATATATATATATATATATATATATATATATATATATATATATATATATATATATATATATATATATATATATATATATATATATATATATATATATATATATATATATATACAAAGATCACTTGGGAAATGAACACTTCACAGAAGGCTAATAATCGTCCGTGTGTATATAAACAACTAGGGAAATATTTGAAAATTTCACAGAGGGTACACACACACTTAACAACCAACCAAGATTTGCCTTCCACCACTCACCTGAATTCTGCAGTGAGGAGATTGAAGCCATTATATAAATGCGCTTCTGAAGACACTTTGCGGAGGTATGCCAAACTGTCCAAGTTATCCGTCAAATAGTTGGACACCAAAAAACCTGAATAAAATTACACATAAAAGACAAGCATCAGTACCAATAGTCCACTTTATTACCACCATGAATTGTAAAAGTCACTATTTCGTTACTAAAGTGAAGTATTTAGACGAGTAAGGCAGATTCTGAACATTGGATGCAATTTGTTGAACAACATGTACTGGGTTACTGTGTATTACCCAAGCTTTCACATGCAGCTGTTGTGTACAACCATCAGAATGACAGCTCAGTTGTCTGCATTATATTTAGGGATATGGCATGGGAACAGAGCGATGGGGTGTGTTGGACATGCTTTTGATGGTAAGTGCTAGTGAGGTGTCAGCCTATAAAGAGGCCCTGAAGAACCTAAACAGACCTTGGAGTGATGACAGTGAAGAGTCTAGCTCAGCTGATGGAGATCTGCAGTGAACAGCTGCTCTTGTCTGCAGACTCCCCACATGCATGTGTTTATGTGAACATGTCAGCAATCATTAACAATTACACAATTTAGGCAACCCCAATTAATAATCCCAATAACCACATCAGTCGCTTCTGTTGTTAAAATTGGGTTAATTTAGAAGCACTGAAATCTCAAAATGGAGGTCATATTGCAAACGAAATCTGCCATGATGTACTGGGTCTGTTGAAACTGCTCTATTAAATATCAATGCATTCTGCTAGTGTTTTATTCTTTTAATTTCTTTTAGTTTTTAAATGACTACTATAATTATTGTTATGACTCTTCAAAAGACTGCTATCTCTAGTACTATTGCTCTGGGTTAGAGGTTTGTTCCAAGCCTCTGAAGAACGAATCCACTAATTATACAGTGTTTAACTGAGCAGTGAAGTGTTGGCTTTTGAAAATCTTTCACAGACTTTAATTGAAGGAGAATCCTGTCAAGGGATCAGGGACTTTGGTGTGTTCACATTTGGCATTTAGTGGTCCGCACAGGTGTTTTTTTGTTTTTTAATCCCACTCTTGTTAAGTCCTATCCCACACCTTTCTGTTCCCGCTTAAAATTCACTCTGTGTTCAAATGCTAAGCTCTTAGAATTAGGGCTGGGTGATTTGGCCTAAAATCAAAATCTCGATTAATTTAATATTTTAACTCGACTGCGAATAATGAGTGATTATTTTATTTATTTATTTTATGCGTTTACCCTCATAGTTCACTGACAAGTTTTGAACAGTAAATATGCTCACATATGACAAGTGAGAGATTTTTGAATGAAGGAAGCATTACTTGATTTTAAATAATTGAAGGAAACACACACTATCTATTATCTCTGATTATTTATTGAACATCAACCTTGAACAACTAAAATTCTAACATTGCCTAAAAAGTGGCTCTCCTTGCCACCCATCCTCGTCATTGTTACCAAACCGACCAATCACAACGCTTGCGCTACGTGCTGTTGTGACATATAGTTACATTTTTTGAGAGGTGTGCAGTTATGCGAAGGCTGCGCTGGACCGTGCGTGTGCACTTAGCAGAAGTAAAATATCAGAATAATATAATAAGTATAAATCATAATGTAATAAGTATAGCCTTAAAAAGTGGGGTTATGTGACCCCACACACAGTAGGCAAAGTCACTGAAAAAATTGACCTGGAAAAATTAAATCAAATTGACATTCAGAACCTATAATCGATTACTTTTCAATGAATCGCCCAGCCCTACTTTGAATGATTTTTCCTTCAGACTGATCAGTCACCACAAAATGTAGATCTTATTTGCAGACTTCGGAAAAATCTAATGCTGGCTATACAAGATTTTTTATTTGTCTTTTGGTCCCAGTTTTTATTAAGTGTCTTTAATTGTCATGTATTTACATCAAAATATAAATACAATGTACTTATTGTGTTCAAAATGTATTGCTGAATATGTCTGGTGCTCTTGAGGTGGGATGCGGGTCTGGTTAGTGAAAGGTTTGTTGGCATTCAGTTTTTTCATTTCAATTCATCTTTATTTCTATAGCGCGTTTACAATGTAGATTGTGTCAAAGCAGCTTAACATAGAAGTTCTAGTATATTGAAACTGCTTTAACCGGACGGAGGAGCTTGGCCGGATGTGCCCTGGCCCGAACCAATTGTGGAAAATAAATATATTTATGTTTTTTTTTTGAGTCAAACACTTTGGACAATGGTTGAACAAAATTTAAGACATCATAAAACGCGATTAAAACATATTAATACCTTTTAAGGGCTCTAATTTTCTCATAAATGATTTATCAACTTTTAAAACTTTTTAAGACCCCCCCAGACACCCTGATGTAATTATAAAAAATGTATTTGATGCATGTGTTTAATCCAGCATAACTACAATGTAAAAACATGTATTTACACAATAAATACAATCTACTGAATTATTAATTTCGGTGCAAGTACATATTAGCTAATCTCCTGAAGAAACAAAAATAATTAACACATAATATTAAAATGACAGATAAAAATTAATTAAAACAACATGTCAAAATTACATGGTAAAATAGATGTAACAAGCAAATAAAAAAGCAAAACAGAAAGCTATAAGACAAAAGTAAACTCCAGTCCATTTTTTGGCCACATCCAGAACGCTACAGAGATACTGGAGGACTATTATAAGAAAATGTTAGTGTGATCATTCCTGTCCTTGCCACACGTGTGTTCTGCAAAGGCAAGCACCACTCATATACATGATCTGAAAAATCTCATTTCTGATTTTGAGTTTACATAACATTTTTACAAGCCCCATTTGGGATGTTTTTACTGTGAGTGTATAGAACAGCTTTTTACAAGGTGGATCTTGCCATCAAAACACTGCGTGTTCAGAATATTAGTCTATGATGCATGTTTGCATGCTGTTGAAAACTGCTTGAGCTCGTTTTACAAAAATAGAGGAAAATAAAGTCAATACGCCTGCTAACTTGAAAAGAAAGTGCACTGATGATCAAGGCTTTTCAAAAGTGAGTTATTTTACTATTAGGAGTAATTTGTCAGAGTAACACATTGATTAAGTGTGTCCAGTCAACTGCTCGGTAATAGCAGAGTGCATTAATATAAATGGCTGAAAGAGCTGCGCTACCTCTCCCCTGGGCGTCTGGATTTTGCCGTGCTTCCAGGTAATTGGTCAGTGCAGCCAGTTTTCCTCGTTTGCTAATTCCCAGCCATGAACCACCTTCTTTCCCCTCTTCCATGTCCAGACCTAATGACAGAAAACAAAAAAGTCACTTTGAGACTTAATGTCAAAGTGCCATTAAATCCAGTCTGCAGGCTGTAATAATAAAAAGCAACAGGAGATCAGATTTGGATGCACCAAAGAGCTCAGGACTGAAAGTACAAAATAATATTTTCCATCTTGATAGTGAAAGGAAAACAGTACTTCATATGCCCGAGCACACTGATCTGGAAAGAACAGAATCACAAAAGCTAGTACATTCAACACAGCAGCACAATATGGTTGGCAGTTGTGTATTTGAGTATGGTTGTGTTAACACATGTTGTTTATTTATGTGACAACAGAATTCAAAGAAATGGTATATTTTCAGGGCTCACAACCATTTTTTTCTATTAACGTAGGGAACATCTTGCCTGTTTAACAAAACACAAACCCCCAAAAGCTTCTGGCTTTTTCATCATCATCATCCAAAGACTCCATCATTGCTCATTCACACTTCACTCCTACGGACAGATAAGGGCTTCTTCCTTAAGAGTCGAATTTATTTCTACCACTGCACATAAAAGCACTCATCAATTAAAGGCTGATCCGTTCTGTCTGACCCCAAGATCGAATCGGGGAACATGGACAGAGAAAACAAAGCCAAATCTTCATGATCTTCTGCAGCCGAGAGAATGGCTGATTTGTGTACTGCGATGTATGGTTTAGCATACAGTGGGTCATCAGTCTTTTGAACACTTCTTACTTCTTGAGGGTGGTCAGTCCTTACAATGAACACTTAATCAATGTAACATTAGGGGCACTATCATACACCTGGCATGTAAGCTATGATTTTTTTTTTACCACACTTCATTATTACTCTTCATTTATCCGTTTGCTGGAAATTAGAACTGAATTTAGAAACAAATCTTTGCGCTTAAACAAAATGACAAAATTAAATATGCTAATGGTGTCTTCATTGGAGTGAGTTTCCACCATTTTCTTACTCCACGAAGTAAAGGAGTAAAGTTGAGTGTAAAAGTAAAGTAAAGAGAAAGTAAAGAGGCTGAAAGGAGGAGGCTCATTCTTTATCTTTGCACGTATGGTCTGTTTAAATGCCACCAGCTTCTCTTCTTCATGACTCTGTGTTTCCTCTGTAAAAATAATATTAGATCCTTCTTTCCATTGGCAATAAAGGTTCTAACAGTTTAAATTGACTCTCAAAATCCGACAATTAATTTTCTAAAATGTTCAGTAAATAAAACAAAATGTAAAACAGACATTCCAGAAAAAAATAGCTAGCTGGTGAGTGGACAAACTGTGACAATATTAAAATAAAATAAAAAATTATTAACTAAACAGCTGAACAGCTCCACAAGCTTGACAAAAATCCAAATATTACAGTGTAAAAATAAATAAACTAGAGAATAAAATAACTAGCTAATGACTGAACAAACTGTGAAAATATTATTAAAATAAAATAAAAACTGATTAAGTAGATAGCCAAACTGCTCCACTAGCTTGAAAAAGTCTAAATATTACAGTAAATAAATAAATACATAATTAAAAAATATGAAAAAGCCAACAACACTTTTCTTATGCTATCTAAATGTGAATTTAGAAATAGTTTTGAAACAAATCTTTGCGCTTAAAATTATTTAAATATGTAGGCTGATGGATGTCTTCAGTGGAGTGAGTACAATACCGTTTCCTTATTCACAAAAGTAAAGTAGTAAAGATTAAAAGTAAAGTAAAGAGAAAGTAAAGAGGTTGGATGGAGGAGGCTTGTTCTTTATCCTTGCACAGATGGTCTGTTTAACGGTTTTCTCGCTAGTGAATCATTTATTTTTTCCACTTACAAAGTCCAAAATAAATAGCAAATGCTCTTTTAGGGAATATGACATGAGACTCTGATTGTTTTAATGCATGTATACTCAAAACACACCCATAACTCATTAAGAGAATAAGCACAACCCTGTTAGACCATGCGCCAGGGTGCCAAATGTATTTTTCCATCTTTAAAATAGCAAAAGTGGATTTTGACCTGCCCTTAATACTTTTGCAGCATGCGCTTTAGACTTTGCACTTGGATCGTTTAAATAGAGCCCTAGAAGAAGAAAAGGTAATCATCCATGTTTGATTAGCAGTGAATTTCCACCACTAAGGCATAATGCAAGAGACTAGACAGGTTATGATTAACCTGTCAAGCAGTAGATGCCACCAGCTTCTCTTCTTCATGACTCCTGTTTCCTTAGGAAAATTAATATTAGATCATCCTTTTTATTGGAAATTAAGTTTAGGAGTATGAAAAAACATTCACATTTGTGTCAATTTCATGTTCTAACCGCTTGAACTGATCCACCAACAAAATCTCACGGCAAATCGTAACTTTTTGATTTAGTGGCTAATTAGTATGAATTCGTACAATCTAATTCGTACATTTTCGTACGATTTGCTCATCCCCCAATGACGGTTGGTTTTAGGGGTGGGGTTAGGTGCCACGCCTCCTTTTTAAAATCGTATAATTTCGTACGAATGAACTTGTACGAATTAGCCACTAAACTGACAAAATGTAAAATACTTACGTTTTCGTGTGAGATCAGGCTGGATTAAAAAAAATCCAACAAATAATTTTCTAAACGTTCAGTAAATAAAACTAAATATAAAATAGATATTACAGAAAAAATAGCGAGTTAGTGAGTGGACAAACTGTTAAAACAAGTTGAAACAAAAAAATGATTAACTAGACAGCCAAATCGCTCAACAAGCTTGACAAAAATCCAAATATTACAGTGCAAAAATAAATAAATAAATAAGATAAAAAAACAACTAGCTCAGAAGGTACAGGAATTTTAGAAAGATGTGGCATTTTTGCAATGGTATCTATAAAACTGCCCATGAAACCAGAAATGTTTATTTTGGGAATTACTTGTGAAAATATTGATTGCCACAGCAGCGCTCATAAACTTATCGAGATAAGTATGCTCTAAGCAAAGCATCTAATAGCGTTGTACTAGAGGAAAATGGAAAGGCAGTGAATCAATAATATGTCCTTCTGTTTAGCTATGGAAAAAATTAAAAGGTAAACTTGCTGTTTTTGAGAAAATGTAGACAACCTTCATATATCTTCTTTTAAATTAAAATTTCAGCCAAAACAGGAAAAGATTAAACAAACTGACACTGGCTTAGCCTATCTAGATATTCTCCCAATTTCCAAAGACTTATTTAAACATACCATTGTCATATTGATGATCTGGTGCATGTCTTGTATAGATGATTTGTATTTTCAACAATTTCTTCCTAATGTTTTTTATTTTTTTAAATAATCCGTTATTTAAACAACCTGTGCCCTCTCCCCACTGTTTTCCTTTTTTTATTTCTTTTTTATCCCTTTTTTCAGTTTTGTATGGTTATTAATTTTTATTTTTTTATTACTGTTGCTTTTTCCTTCAAATTGCAAACAAAGATGTAAACATGATTGTGATGTTATATTGTCATATTTTTATTACATCTCAATAAAAGATTGTGCAAAAAAAAAACAACAAAAAAAAAACTAGCTGATGAGAGAACAAACTGTAAAAATAACTAGACACCGCACAGAAAAACATCAAAAAGTGGCTATGTGAGATTAAACAATGGCTGTCTCTAAGCAAGGGACTTGTGAAGAAACTATTGTTCATCCTAAAATGAACTACCTAATTATATGCAATTCAGATAAACTCTTCTGAAACTGAAACCAACATGTGAATTTATGAGTGACACAAAGTCCACCAAAGAATCTGAACAATAAGGACGATATTTACCGCTGAGGATCTCACTGCTGCTGCCCCAGAATTCTGCAGCCTTGGACGGTCTGCTGTAGACCTCATCTCTGTTAGCAGCCAGAATAAGCCTGCATTCAAAAAGATTTTTTAATAATAAAGGTGACATCACGCAAACTCGGTATTCTTCCATTAACATCATACTGATAACATATCACTTGTATAATGACACATACCTCTAATAGGCTACCTTTAGACATCATTATAGCCTCATAATGTGGAAAACACAAGCTGTGACGTGCTATTTATGTGTAATAGGAATTGTGTAAACTAATAAAAAAGGTGATTTTCAGTCAGGCTTCGTGTTTGAGGGGAAGAGAGTGACGCTGGCACTGTTGAATGGGCTCAGAGGTCACATGTGCATCTAAATGTGTTTATCTAGCTGATCCCAGGAGAACATAGACTGCTGCGCCAGCTACACACCTAAGGCCCAGAGAAGGCTCAGCTGTGTGTGCTTTTACTGTCCCTGATCAGGCCTGATGCAGTAGATGCCTCTCTGTCATTAAAGCAGTCCTATTAGGCCCTTTCTACAAGATGTAAAAAAATAAATAAATAAATGTCTCTAGAACGCATCTGTCGAGTTCACATGTTAAACAATACAGTGGATTTTTCATGGAAGCAAAATAAACTGTATTTTATATGCATCTCTTTAAATGCAAATGAGTTAATTTTTGCTGTCCACTTTCCAGGAGAGGGTGGAGCCTTTACTGTGAAAACAACCAAACATCTGTGTGCGTTTTAAAGTCGTGTCTAGTCTTGTTTGAACTACTTTGAGTGTACAATAAGCTAGCTGTCAGATGGTGCTTCATGCGAGTATTAAAATAATGGCACGTTTCAGTTTAGTAAGGCTCACTTTTAGGGGCTTTTTACTGCATTCCATATACTTTTTAGTACTACCTAGGGTGAGGTTCTAAGCAAGCTGTATCATACTACAATGTGATGTATGCACACTGCTGGGGTCTATTCTTTGTACGTGGATTACTCAGTTAGCTGGATTTGGTTATTGACGATTTGACATGATCCAGGATCGTCTTGTTCTTCAAAACTCATCTGAGAGTTGTTGTCATAGCAACAGTTCTGGTAGCTCAAACCTGCTCCAGAGCAGGCTCATTTCATATAAACAGGATTAGATCGGGTCAGTTCAAGCAAAGGTAATACTGAAAGTATGTACCAAATTCTGATATTTTCTTACAGTAGTAGTTATATACACTTGGGAAAATAATAAAATATTTTAACTATATATTATATATATATAAATATATATATAAATAAAGTTAAATATTAGGGATGTCCCGATCCGATATTGATATCGGAAATAGGTCTACTTATGATACAAACACAGATTAAATAGATCTGATCATGTAAATGTTTGTACTAACCATACTGCATATTTTTATTAATTTAACAATAACTTCCAATAATAACTCCCTATTTATGCTGCCCAGTGTGAAAGATATTTTTCAGCTCAAAACTGGATCAAAACTTCATCAAAAAGCTGTGTGTGAAATTGAAACGTTGGACACTCAACCTTTAGCAGTTGGTCAGTTAACAATATTTTTTTCCCTATGTTCCTGCTCTCAGCTGTTTCTACCATTTGCTGATGGTAAAAAATAAATAACTGAAGTGACCTTTAATTAGTATTTTGCACTTTAAAAAATATATTTTTGTTTATTCAATTAAGATATTTTTCAGGGTCTTAATATTTATTCTTTAATTCTTTTTTACATATTCTTATGTAAAAAGTTCACTTTTATGCAACCAATAGTTAATATATTGGTCGTTTTTTTTCCATACTTAGTGTTGCTGACATTTGTTCTCAGTTTGATCTAGCCGTTCATACATTCCAATCAACGAAATGGGTAAAAGTAAAGTATTCATGATTTGTGCTGATTATTGTATCGGTATTGGTTCGTACTGAAGGCTGCAATATCGGTATCGTATCGGAAGTTAAAACGTTGTATCGGGACATCCCTATTAAATATATATATTTTAATAAAACTTATGCAATCTGCACTTCGAAATAAAAGTACAAAGACTGCCACCTGGTGGTTTAAAGAGAAAATTTATTGATATGAATCTTTTAGATACAACACTTTACTACAATTTGTGTATGAAAATAGACATGCACAATATGCAACTTTTTTTTTTTCAAAGGAATAATACATTTATGCAGTCATGAACATGTTTTGACAGTTTTGATGCTTCACAAATGTTGTAAACACCTTTACCAATATCAAAATGCTTTTGTGATGCAAAATTTATTTAAACATCCAGATATTAAGAAACCGGCTACTATAATACTACTATGGCTACTATAATAAAGAAAATTTGCTCTAACTGTAAAACTAAATAAATTGCTAAATACTCGACACATGAAAGTGTAAAGAATGAAGTCCACATCAAAGGTGGAAAGTTATTAGTATCATATTTAACAAACTGTTTACTATGATTTTTTGTAATTTTGCTCACATGGATAATTGAATATTAATCAGATGATGTCATTTCGCTGCTGTGTCAATCGTTGCGTTGCTGATCATGATTTCGAGGATCGATAAATCTGTCCTTCACAACACACGTAGCAATCTCAAATCAGTTCATCTAGATATTTTAATCTGATTCACGTGTTTGTTTTAAGAACTAAATTAGCCAGTGATCAGTTATCAAGATTAAAAGATCCAGGATCTGCCAAATCATCTTAGATCATTTAAGCGAGGTACGAAGAATGGACTGCAGATCAGATTGGTCTGAGAGAATCGTCACAACAAGCAGCAATAAATTTGCAACAGGAGACACAAAACCTGCTATATTCAAATAGCCAGGGGGTTTTATTTATTTATTCATTTATTTATTTGACATGGACATCACAACTGCACTGGACAACCAAATGTATTTGTTTAAGTGTTTAAGCAGACTTGCTAATTCTTAACACATGTCTACGGAAAGCTTGACAAAATGAAAATAGAATAGATACATATACACAACATTATCATTCTTTACATAAAATTGCTGTAAAGCAAAAGCAATGGCAGCATGATCAAACAAACTAATAGTAGACTATTTGTGCATACACTGCTGTTTTGTTTTTAACCACTTCTTCAGAACACTACAAAAACATTTACATTACTTTCTAATTTCAGGCTAACAGATAAATCATTCCCCAAATTTGGCTCCCTTAACAGAAAAAAACAGATTGACCAAAAGAGGTCTTGCACTTTGGCGCAAGATATTCACCCTTAACAGTTGCTCATGCGACTCTGTGGGAGGTCTACTGATTAAATCTGAAAACACCATTGGAACATGATTATTTAAACATTTTAATTATTTAAAATTATTATATTATTTAAAAACAAATAAGATGATTAAATTTAATAAAACTATCAAAAAGGTTATGTTTACACAAAATCTCACTATGACGTCATGGCATAGGCTTTAAGTCCATAATTTTAATTGCTTGTTTATATAGAGTCAATAGGCTTCAATGTAGTTAAAGGGGCTTGTGACCATGATGTAATGCAATATGACAAGTGCCAGAATATCATTGTGTGCATGTATAATTTTGCAGTTTGAAATGTTAAAAATCTTTTAATAAAACAAAAACTATTTAGACTTGGCTTGACCTTCGTACACATATTTTTAACATAACTATTCCATTTTAAATTAATGTCTAAAGTTATGCCAAGATAAGACTTGTATTCATTAACTTCTTGAAAACTTTGAGCCACTTCAAAAACTGCATCACTGGTGCAGCCGGTATGTCCGTGTCACTTAGCAACGCAAATAAAACAATGTTAAGATGTGGCGAGGCAGGCTTAAGAACCACCTACAGAACATCGTAAGTTTAATACAAGCTTAGATAAACTTAAAAATAATAAGAATAAATGTAATTGTTGTAATCTCACTAGAAAATGCTGTGGCCAATCAAAAGCAGCCTGGTGCTTGCATAATAATGATCCCTTGTGCAACGTAACAGTTTTGTTCAGATTGGTCAGATTATCACCAGAATTTGTAAAAAAGACTTACATGATAACTAGGAAACAATGGTGTCTGATGCTCACGGTATGTCATTTCCATGTAATAAAGCCTTATTATTTAGCTATCCTTGCGTATATCCAGATTTACTTTATATGGCACCTTTAAGTTTGCAAGGCATAAATATCGATCGAAGAGATCAATAAATGAAGCACTCATCCAAACCTCTCTTAACACCATTGTGGATCATTGGGCCTTTCTTAAAAGTTCTTTCAAACTCTTTACAGTGCTAGCCGAAGACTATTGCACCTTGGTGGGTCATTATTGTAAACACTATCTGCCGAGCTAATGTAATCATTCAGGACTATAGAAAAGTGTGAATCAAAGGATGAGTGCATTAAGTCTTGAAAAATGCAGCTCATTTTTACTTTGCACAAGTTTACTTTTCTGCCTTCTTGCTTACAGAGAAGCCAACGCGGGCAATAGCTGCGTAACAACAGGACGGATAGTCACATGTCCATTGCATTTGCAGTGTGTGGAACCTGACAGGCTGACAGAGAGGAAGAAAATCAGAGAGACAAAGAGTGATGCAATATCCTGGAGGCTTTGCAGACTGATCTGCAATGGTTGATGAACCCCAGGAAAATGTGCTCTGTACTGGAGACAGCTTGCAAAGCAGAAAAGCTCCTCTCCATCTGAAAACAACTCACTGGCTTGACAATGTCAATTACTCCAGACCTTGGGCAAGGTTATCACCCTCTTTGTCAGCCCAAATGGAGAGATATTCATTCATACTGAAACTGAAAAATGGCAAAAAATAACTGGACACAGAAAAAGCTGAAAAAACCGTCAAGGGCAGATCAGGAGGCAATTTTGGGGAAGCAGAAAAGTCTCTGAGTGATGTTGCAATAATTCCAATGTGCTAATTTAATTCTTGCTGCTCAAGAAACATTCATTATGATTATTAAGGATAAAAGATGTTGTGCTGCAAAGAATCTTTTGTGGAAACTTTTTTTTTAAATTATTTGATGAATAGAAAGTTCAAGAAAAGAAAAGCATATTTTCATCAATTTACTGCATCCTTGCTAAATAATGTAATAATGTAAATGGTAATAATGTATTTTCTTCTAAATAACTCCTACTGACAGCAAATGTTTGAACAGTAGGTTACATTAGTAATTAGTAACATTAGTAGGTTACACAAGTAAAATTAGTCACAAACCCCAAATCATGCTGCCTTTATGCAGACATATTCATTCCAAAATACAAATCTTCACCTTTAAGGTTTTTCTGGACATACAGTAAATACTTCTTAATCTACTACTGTACATACTCAAATGTCAAATCGTCATCTTGGAATTATAAGGTTCTATCTGCATTCTAAATGATTTTGAGATATTGAGCTTCAAAGTTTTTGCATTCCATAGCAAACAATACATTATGTGTGTAACATTTGTTTTTTTAAATAAAAAGTCGTAAAATGTAAACAACTAATAAAAATACATCCCATAATGTAAATAAGTTGTCATTTAAAAAGAATGTCAATAACTCAATTTTGACAAAAATGTCAGATAGAACCTTGTAATTCTAAGGTGACGAAATATTATCATATGTTCTACTTCAAACAATCTATACAGTTTTATACAAACAATTTCTAGCTTAAATCTGAGACTACAGTGTGTTGTATTTCAGTTTTTCAGCCACTCTGACAGGTTCCATCTGTTCCAGAGATTAAATATTAGCCCTAAGTGGATCCATTTTAGTGACATCAAAGTCATTAGGGCCATATATAAGTAAACTGACACAGACCTCCGGCCTTTTTTCTCTCAAAGGGGCTTCATTGCAGCTGGCAGGGAATGTGAGGTCAGGGGTTAATATGATGAAGATTAAACGGTTCCAAAAGAGGCGTTTATTCCCACAAACAGTATACGATGGGAGTTTTGAACTGTTATGAACTTTGTAAAAATTGTACACTTCTTCTGGGTATTTAGGCAGAAACCCTCATTAATTTCAAAGAAACTTATGTTTTAAAGCTGGATTAATGCAACTGACCTGAATGGGGTGAATCATAGAGCATGATGGTTAACGATCCGTGCATTTTTTTTTTCAGAATCCAAATTGTAGCCTCTTTTGGTGACATGCACTCAAAAGGTCAGCGCTAATGATATCAGATTACAGTCAAAGGTTATGTCAGTGTTTTCCCAATAGTTTCATATTAAGTACCCACACATGCCTTAATTTATACATTTTTTAAAAAGGTGTCAGTATCATCAACACCCTCAACATTGAAATTAGACATATGTAAATGATAAGTCAGCACCAACAAACTAGTGGTTAGTGAGTCGACACATAGCAATGTTCACAGACACCCGAGTTAGAGTCCCGGCTCTAGGTCCTTTGCCTCCCTTTCACTGCATCCCTCACTATCTTGCATTTAATCTCCACTGTCCTATCCATTAAAGAAGAAACCCATGAAAAATAAAGAAGTCTGGCTGCCTAAATGACATGGAATCTAATTGGCCTTGAAAGCCTTGGTTTGATCACCTGACATCAACCAGGCATGAGCTCACAAAAAGGTGAAGTGCAACATGAAGAGAAGGTAGAATCTCAAGAACCACTTTGGTCTGGTAGGATGGCATGTTATAAATAGTCTGTTACAATTGCAGGAGACTAAAAGATGCAAGGCTGAATGTTATATGATGCGCCAAAGAACAGTTTAAAAAGACACAACTAATCAATATATATATATATTTATTCTATTGCTAAAACTATTAAAATATGATAAACTGCTCACTGTTCAAAAGTAATATCTTTTATTTAGCGAAAAGCGCTTAATTGATCAACACTGACAGTAATGTTTAATGTTACTGAAATGTTTATGGCTTCAAATAAATATTGCTCTTTTGAGCTATCTGTATATTAAAAATGGAAAACATGCATCTATCTATCTAGGTTAAAAGAAACAAAATTACTATTTAACCTTACTAATTGCATAGTTTTCTATATTGCTAGACACTCAGTTGGTAAAACATCTCAAGAAATGTTAAAATAAATTACCCTTCATTTTCTTACAAGCAATTTCAAGGGTCACGAAACACCAAAACACATTTTTTTGAGATGTTAACAGTCATTTAAATGTCCCACGTTGCTAAAAACACTATTAGGACAAGTAAATTTCACTTACAGTTGGTTGTTTTTGCATTGTTTAGAGCAAATTCGTTTTTCCAGTTTAAAAAGAAATTTTGAAGCACCATCACGGCGATCAGATCATTGTGTAAATTCCAGCGTGGAGATTGGCTGTCTGTACTGGCCGGTACAAAATGATGTCATTGGGTTTTCAGCACATCTGTTCATTAATTCATGAGAAAGACTTAGTTCAAACCAATCAGTGCGCTCTATAGTGAACGGGATGCAACTTCACGCATGATATAGCTTCGAAGACTCTTTTTACTCGTTACTGTGTTCAGAGAGACGCCACGTTGCGTTGGCAACCGTAATTCAAACAAATAGGAGAGGAAGAATTGTTCGGAGACATGGGTTGTCAGTGTTGCATGTAAAAATGTGCCGCAACAAAGTTTTTGTTTCCATTTCCCCGCAATGAAAGCTCAGCTCGAGGACCCAAGCAGTTGGATTACAGTGGTCTGCTAACACGTGACATAAATATGTTAGTAAGGAACATTTTTTACCCAAAAGCTTTTCGAATCTGGAAATGGTGAAATTCGGATTTGCCACTCATCTTTAAAAAAAAAAAAAAAGATGCGTTTTCAGTTGATGTTGATAGTACGGTATCTACAAAGTTGGCAAGTGTGCGATCCTTGTTTTTTGTTTATGTTTATTAAGATGGCAAAGTTAGTTAGTATCACCAGCAGTACTCTTTCAGTTTACTTTAGTCAAAATTATTTAGTTACTACGTATACAGGAATATCACTACAATATTATGGCCTGTAAATTCTGCTTTAAATGCTGCTCTCCGAATCTAAACATGTAAACACCTTAATCAAACTAATAAAATTGTGTAGAATTTTCGACGCATTTTGTGACAGGATAGTTTATACACATACATGGCTGTTTGATTCTATTCTCTGCACCTACCAAGTTAGTAAAGGACACCAGACAACTATATTGTAAAAAGCAGAGGTTTTTTTTCCCATTTGGTGTGCGGTCTCAAATTCCATTAAAACAACACTCTTCCAGCAGTTCATACTCGCATCCAATATCTCTTTTGTCACGAGAGGCATGCATGAATTGTTCCTGCATGAAAGTGAAAGTGCCAAACTGCAGTTAAAGTCGACAAATTAAGAATGAAACACCCGAAATTACATGAAACTCCAGAGGAAACGTGGATAGCGTGGTGACGCAATGACATTAATCGAATTATGTGCTATAACGTGAGGAACATTCAAAAAGCAACTCATGTAAACACATTAATCATCTTATCGTCTTATTCAGATTAAGGCAAATGATTTGATTACTGATGTCCATGTAAACGTAGTCATTGTTTATCTCCCCTGCATCTGTATTTGTGTTGCCACTGTAAAAATCAGAGCGTGCATGTAATGAAAACCCTATTCATGCAAACCCTTCACTCTTTCGCCACTCGACACTCCCACCTAAACAAAGCTGGACTCACCCAGCTAGTTGTCACTAGTTTTCAAACTAGAGGTGTGAAAACATGCTGCTGAGACAGGGGGTTTAATGGCCCATAAAAGTAAAAGCTCAATCAATCAATCAATCAATCAATCAATCAATCAATCAATCAATCAATCAATCAATCAATCAATCAATCAATCAACCTCTATAAATACCCTTTATACCCATTTAGTGTGTTGCTTGGTTACCGGATGCAAAACAAGCATAATTGCACGCTACACAGCTGTATATTTTGTAAGATTGTTTACGCAATTCCCCGATCTTAATGACAGTACATCTTTCGTCTGTTTTGTAAACAAGTTGATGCTACACTAAATCAGAGTAACCAATGCAGCATAAGACAAGACACAGCAGCATCATTGATTAGATTTTACATCCTGGGTTGAGTCATCTGTGACACTGAACCACTGTGACTGACTCGATATTAGATAATCAAATTACAGCTTGCTGGGCAATAATCCTGATTAGCGTAGCGTGTTTCAATCTGACGGTATTAGCGGAGGTAACCTCACAGCAGTGAAGGGGAAAGAAGACGTTGAACACTAGCACATGCAAATTGATTACATACACATGATTCAGAGCTCTGAATCACTGATTTGGTTTCTACTATACTGTAGCTCTTTAACATTCATCAAACCCTTATCTAGACACATGTCCTTTATAGGGACTGAGCTTAAAATTGTGGCAGATGTCGACCTTCACCATGGCACTCCGTAAGCCTAATGTAGGGCTGCTCATTCACTGCTTTTATGGCTTTTTAAGTAAATGCCATATCTTAAACAAACTTAGTGGTTATGACTATATGACGTGTTGAAAAAAAGAATGTGATAACGTAAAATGAATGCAAACAAAACATTTTTTAGAATAAAACCAGACCGTTTGGATTCAGCAAGATTTCCTTTGGTTATACTTTAAATGATAGTCCATTAGTTAACGTATTTACTAGTGCTCTCAAACGATAAATAGCGATTAATCATATCCAAGATAAAAGTTTGTATTTACTGTACATACTATATACATGTGTACTGTGTATATTTATGTACAAATACACACACATTCTGTACATAAAATACTAAAATATTCAAAAGAAATATAACAACATATATATTTATATATAATTTGTGTTATATATAAATATATATGAAGAGTTCAGATGCAAAATCCTCTAAATCCATCAGACCTCCTTTCTTGTAAATAAGCATTTTCCATCAGGCTCCTCTGATTAGGTTTAGAAAATTCATTTATTTTATATGTAATGATAAGGATATTAGCTGGTAAATAAAATAACTTTATTGCATAAATGTCACTGTAGACAATTATTTGGTCTTTAACAAGTAGATTTTCTTTGGAGTCAAAACTAGATAAATCCACTTCTGCTTTTTTTGCAAAAACCTCTAAATCCACCTATTGGGACAAGACAATGTAATTAGTTGAAATATCACTAAAGACGCGAATAGAAATTATTTTACCAAACATACACATACACAAACCACCTGAAATTAAATATACATAAATCTGTCAGGTAAGTGGTGGTTCATTCCGCAGTGGTAACCCCTGATAAACCAGGGACTAAGCAAGCTTTTTCTTATAATGCCGTTTTGAGGTATAGGAAGTTTTGATTTGCCATTCATTGACAGTCGGACAGGCTCATGCAGTTCATCAAACACCGTCTTTTAAAATCTAAATCGGAAGCAGAATAAAGCAGTCTCCTCATAAAAGCAGGCATATCAGCACGCTGCTACATTGAAAACATATGATTCGATTCTCGCCTGATTGGTCTGATTGGTTCTCTGTATATAGCGGCTTTTGCTGTCAAAAGGCAAGTGGTGTTTAACGGCTTTTGCAAACAAACTGTTATTTCTGAATGTGCTGACGCTGCGATTTAGATGATTTCACACAAAACTATTTGTTGAACATGTACTAGGTGACCAAAGCATTCGCTCAATGCCATTATCTCATTTTTGGCGGAAGTGGCATTTAGCGGCTTTTGCATCTGAACTCTTCATATATATTTATATAGACAAATATCTTATATAATATAGTCATGCATATATTTATATACACAAAAATATACACAGCATGCAGAAATATATTTTGTAAATATTAGCTTGTTGGATGCGATAAATCATTTGACAGCACTAGTATTTACTAACATTAAGTATGACCAATCTTGTTAAGCATTTATTAATAATAAATCAAAATTAACTAATGAATTACTATTAAAAGTTGTGCTAATTACTCTCTCAAATGTCAGTGGGACAAGCTCAACCACTCAACAGCTAGATCAATTGTTATCTGCTAGATGAATCCTAGATCAACAGCTAGATCAATGGTTATCTCTGGATCACATCCACAGAAGTGATAATCCATTGTTGCAATGTGCTAAATAAATATTTTCATAATTTGTTCTCGATTTATTCTTTGAAACTTTAATATTCTTTAACATATAAACGTAATAATTTGATTTATGCAATTGCAGTGTCTCGATTTTAGGAAGTTTAGCACACAGTCATAGCCATAAATCCAATGCAACTAATAATTGGCATAATTTGTTTCGGTGTTTTGGTTTTCTCTTTTTTGATTTTTGGTTTCGGGCAAGAATTTTCATTTTTGAGCATCTCTATTGTTAATATTAGTTAATGTGCACTGTGAGTTACATGAACTAATGTTATTTAACTTAAATAACATTACCAAAGAGAAATAAATTCTGTAATAATTTTGTGTTTATTTGTTACTAACTAATTGTTTGTTCATGTTAATAAATGCATCAACTAAAATATAAAATATCATTCAACTAATGATTAATAATAATTTAAATTGTTACTGAACTTTTTCTAAGAAATTGATACATTTACTCAACCAAGGTGCATACAATTTATAAAAAAATGAGGGTAAAGATTTCAGTTTCAAACGATTGCTTTAAATTAAAGAATCCTGAACAATCGCAATACACAAACTAAAAAGACCTGATTTTAACACTGATAAGATAATAATAATATATTTTTCTCAAGCAGCAGCATACAGGGAAGATTTCTGAAAGACTATTATTGAGAGACGACAGATGCAATCATGCTGAGAATTCATGTTTGCCAAAAAATAAAAATAAAACAAATAGAATACAGGGCTGCACAGTGGCGCAGTGAATCGTGCCTCAGCTGTGTCAGTTGGCGTTTCCGTGTGGAGTTTGCATGTTCTCCCCATGTTTGCGTGGGTTTCCTCCGGTTTCCCCCACAAGTTCAAAGACATGTAGTATAGGTGAATTGGGTAGGCTAAATTGTCTGTAGTGTATGAGTGCGTAAAACATGTGCTGGATAAGTTGGCGGTTCATTCCACTTTGGCAACCCCAGATTAATAAAGGGACTAAGCCGAAAATAAAATGAATGAATGAATGAAATAGAATAATAGATATATATATATAAAATAGGAAAACATGATTGTTTCAACAATATATAAGCTCACCTTATTGAGCATGACTCAGAAGCAAAAACATGTCTTATGAGTCTTACAAAAAGATTCCAGATTACAGAGATTACGGAAAGTTTGATGCAGTTAAAATTAACCTAGCTAAAATTTTACTGCATGAGCTTTTGTTTTTTATAATAATATATGATATAAGTGATATCACACAAGCAAGTAATTTTAGGATGTCATTTTCCTGAATATTGTGAGTGCAATTGCTAGTGTGATTTTAATTCAATAACCAATACATTAATTTGAGTTTAATTTAACTTCTATGTTTAAACTTCATTAACACAAAAGATTCCAAGCAAAGTCTGTAGGGCATTTGTGGATCTGTGGTGTTTCATTCCTTCATTAATCTTATTTTGAACAAATCATTTGTGCCAATAATTCAATGATCCATTCATTAAGGCACTCGCTCAATAGTATCATAAAGTCACTTGCTTAATTAACTTCTAAACGAATTAGCCATTTAAACAAACCAAAACAAAAAGGCAGTTTTTGTGCTGTATTTATTTATCTATTACAGGGACCAGTCATAACAGACATAATAACAAACTCCCCCAAAAATGTATTGCAGGGTTCATGCACATTTTAACTACTAAAATTCCAAGACTTTTCCATGATTTTTCCAAGACTTTTAAGTAAATTTTCATGACCTAATGTTTCATGCAATGTCTACATATGCGTGGTAATAAACAATACATTATAAAGTTTATTACAGCATATCGTAAAACACGCAACAATCTATTTTGTTTTAATTTATATTTATTCATTCATTAATTTTCTTTTCGGCTTAGTCCCTTTATTAATCAGGGGTCACCACAGTGCAACGAATCGCCAACTTTTCCAACATATGTTTTACGCAGCAGATGCCCTTCCAGCTGCAATCCATCACTGGGAAGCATCCATACACACTCATTCATACACATACACTATGGACAATTTTGCTTACCCAATTCATCTATAGCGCATGTCTTAATGTGAGAGTATGTGATTTGCTAAGCACAAAAAAGAAGTAAAGACAACAATCCTATATTCAAGTATACAGATATCGGTTTTCCATAACTTTTCCAAAAGTTTGTGGGTTTTACGTTTTTTCCAAAACTTTTCCAGGCCTGGATTTTTCATGATCGTATAAACCCTGGTATTGCTATCAAAATCAAATAAAATAAATAAATAAATAAATGTAAAAGAAAAGGTATTTAGGATTATTTTTTGTCAAGATGACAATGAACTTAATAAACTGGTAAATATTAAAACCACTTTCCTCTATTGCTGGACACATTTGCTTGTGGAATTTAAACTTATACTAACATCATTCGCTTAATTATATTTCGCATGATTTAGCATCCACTGGACAGTGTCAAACTAAGTCCAATACAAGCAAATTAGCAGGTTAAACAATAAATGTGAAGACTAAAAATCAGAAATAAAGTGCAGATATTTAGTTTTTGCTTTAGATGTGCCTGGCAACACTGTGACATCTAATACTACTTCAGGTATTAAATCAAAACACAGAAGATGTATGAAAATGTTCTGCATCCTTATTTGCATTAAACACATTCACACAAAGCATCTTCTAGGAGCTACTAATGTACCTGTAGGCATTTTTGGATGCAGGCCGAGGGTCAAACTTCAAGAAGATGATGCACATGAGGAGGTCACTGATGGCAGGAGTTTTCAATCACAGTGGGGTCAGAGACAGGATGAGCTAGGTGCTGGATGAAGAGAATGAGACCATGACTTTTGGATAGAAAAAAAAGAGATGTGACAGTGAGCTAGGGAACATTCTTGAAGGCCATCAATCAAACATTATACCAGCAGCAATCCTCACATATATAACAAGAACTCAGCCAGAAGATTAATAAAATCATGCATGATCGATTAGACAAATGATGGAGGTATTACTATTTCAGACCCCAAGGTAATTTATATAACTATATATTATAAAGAACTACACTACAATTATGATGACATTACACATATGTTTTTATTCCGTTTCATTTATCTTGAACACATCTTTACTAACACAAAGTCATATACAAATTATATACTCCACATTTTAGTAACGTTGTATTCTGACAGTGTTAGACAGGAAGTAAGTATAAGTGTTAAAATGTATTACCCTTATTATGTTATAAACGCATTTCTTTAGCCATTGATTGAATTTAAAACGCTGTCTTTGTCTCCCAGAGTGCTTTATTCTTACAGAATGATCCAGCAGGTTTAATGTAAAGCTTGTGTCAACTGACAGAAACTGACAGCAGGTTAGCAGTAGCCTAACAATCTTGCTAACTGCTCGGATAACTTGAAGACAGCGAACAAAAACGAACAAAAATTGAGTTTTCTCTTTAGTTCATAAGAGGGTATGTGAAATATTACTTACGGATCCATGTGTTGTCAATGATGATAATTCATTGTACCGCTAGTGTGAGAGGTAACTTTGAGCATAGGCTAACTCTGCACTGTACAAAGGGCTAAACCAACCTCGCTTTGACGTCGGCTGAGAAATCCAGCTCTGATTGGCTAAAAGCAAGAGCAGGACCGCCCACACATTTGCAACTGCACAGGGAACAGCGCTCATGTTTGTCTATGAAGCATAATTGTATTTAGAGGGTGAAAGAAACTGAACCCAGATCAGAATCGTAATCACGTTCTCATTCTGTCACCTGTAATGTATGAACTTTCTGGTCATTTCTTATTCTGCGAATTTGTTTTATCATATTTAAGGATTTTGCTGGTATTATAATATTTAATATGATAAAATATTAAGTGAAAATATTTTGTTTTGTTAATTTGCAAATCTCCAGATAATTAAATGTGACTTTTTATTTAGTAGAATATTTTTCAGTTTTAGCTCCTTTGTAATTAAAAAAATCAAAATTTAGTCTTTGAAAGTTAACATACATTTCTGCATAAATAAAACAATAAATAAATAAATGTCCAAATAAATAAATAAATACACAAATTCCTGCATAAATAGAACAATAACTTAATTAAATACTCAAATAAACGAATAAATAAATCTACAAATTCCTGCATAAATAATAAATAAATAAATAAATAAATACGCAAATAAATAAATAAATGTTTAAATCTGCAAATTCCTACATTAATAAATACATAAACAATTAATAGTGAGCTGTGAAAGGAGGAAAAATCTACTTTCAGTTAAGCATTTTTATTCCCCCAACATCTGTGTAATTTATTAAAATCTTTATTTGCCCGCACGATTTATATATTTATTTGTGCAGGAATTTGTGAGATATTTTTGTTTATTTGCATATATATTTATTGTTTCATTTATGCAGGAATTTGTGGGTTTATATATATATATATATATATATATATATATATATATATATATATATATATATATATATATATATATATATATATATATATATATATATATATATATATATATATATATATAAATTTATATATTTATATAGCAGGCATTTTAGGATTAATTAATAAAATAATTAATTTGCATATTTATTTATTTATTGTTTTGCAGGTTTCGTCCTCCATAGACTTGAGAGATAAAACAAACAATCTGTACAGTAAAATGTACTTTATTTACAACATTATTAACCCGCAGCTTTGTAAAAAAAAGAGTTTGCCTTATTTTAACAACGATTTAATTTATATTATTTTTCATTGGCATTCCAGTCATTTATTTAATCTCTCTTTGCATTTTCAGTCCTTCATAACACAATGACTCTATTTCTCTGTAGACTCAGCAGCAGCAGCAGCATCACAGAGATGTAGCTCTCTCAGCGCACTTGTAGTAGTGTGCACAGCCACCCTCGGAAGAGTCCAATAATAACACCGAGAGGGTTTTTGTTGTGTCGATGGAAAGCATTGTGGCATTTCTCAAAGTCCGTTATTTACGTTTAAACCGCAACATTTCGTTTGAATGATCACAAAGCTGATTCGAAGAAGTAAGAAGTGAGTTTTCCCGCGGAGATGAATGAAGCTAATCGTGGAATCATCCGCTGTTACTGTTGACAAGTTGAACGAGCGCGCCGCCGCCGCTGCTGATGCTGTCCCTACAACTCACTCACAGAGAGAAGACAGGTAAGCTTATTCAGTCTTCTATGCCGCTATATCTTCTATTTACGATGATTTAAACTCGAAATTTAGAAACTTACTTCACAAACCCAAAAGGCTGTATGTGTACTATTGCTGCATTCGCGTGTACGCGCACCTCAGCTGATCGAGAGATTCGCGTATTTACTGTCTATCAATTGAGTGCATTTGCTCGGCTCCCAGTACAGATACATTTGTGCTCTAGTGCGTTTGTTGATATCTCGTTGTGATAGTTTACTTTCAAGCATTTAAAGATGTATCACTTGGCTACGATTGTTAATGATCTACAGTGTTTTCAGGCAGCGCGTCATGCTTGATAGTAACACGCGCGCTCGTGAAACGCAGCCTTTTAATTTGACCGTGATTTGATCGCTTTTGGTTATGCACGAGGAGGCGTTTATCAGTGTTTTCACACCCATGTCTGCGAATTTGTGGGATTGTTTGGTATAATGCGTGCAAATAAGCACAAAGTGGTTCTGATTTGCTCATGATAACTGAAATGACCATTTAAAATACAGCTGGAGGCTTCGACATCTGTCAGAAAGAGGGTTACTGGTGTTAGTGCATATGGCTCGATTTCAGTTGTAGCAAATATACCATAGTAACGTTACTGGAAGAGTTGGTCTTGGTTACAGTCTTTTTTTATATAGCCTAACTGCTTGTATTTTAATGCCTGACTTGTCTGGACAAGTGTTTTCTTTGGGGACCATCTTGATTGATTGTAATGATTGAATGTACAGATCTCACTGAATCCCAATAGGTCGACTTTACTGTTTTTAAAAATGTGTTGATGCTGGTATTTACCAAATATATATATATATATATATATTAAATTCGTACATTATATATTTTTTTGAGTGAATTTAACCATAAATCATGGGGTTCATACCATTCTTAAGTGATGGTTGTACATTTGTAAACAATAAAGAACACCCATATTTGCATATTCATAAGACCAATAATGCTGATTGGACGAAAACAGCTTGCTGCATTCTCGCGACCTGTTTTGATAACAGCTTGTTTTGTAAAGTGTGAAGTGTAGACCCTGAATCTTAACACAGTTTGAAAGTTTCTGCGACTTGAATGTTAAAGAGGTAAGAGCTGTTTAATTAGTTTGGTAGATGTTGCTCAACACTGAAAGTAAGCCAAATATTTTACGCTGCATACCTTTGACTTCATACCCTTGTGTATGAATATGCTTTCTTTCATACTATACAGTGGGTGGAATAAAACAGAATGTGGGGCGAGTAGTAGGTTCAGATTTATAGCATTCATGTAACAGTACCAGAATGACTTACTACAGGCAGCAAGATTGTGTAATGCGCCTCTGGCCTAATCCCACTTCATTTGCACATGGAGTCCTGTGGATGCACAGTGGATCAGTGTGCAAGTCTACGGGACTGTAGGGTGTCTTGTTCATCATGGCCATCCCCTTCATTGCCAATATACCCCCTTGAAGCATGTACCTGCTGAGAGTGCACTGAGTTGACTGTTGAGCAGACTACTGGAAAACAGTTGTGACATTCTGTCATGAAATAATGTGGACTGAAACAAAGGGGTTTAGGGTTCCATTTGCCATTGGGTCTTTTATGGACACACCTGCATTTTAGATCTGCCTTGTTCAAAATACACTGCTTCAGTGAGACAAAATTAGAAGTAAGTCAGACACGGACAAGGAGCACTGCATCAAATCGAATTTTGTTATATCACGTCTTTAAAATACAAAGAAAGTATTTTCTATGGATGTATGTACACAACAGTGCTCAGCTGCTGTCTCCTCATGGAAGTAAAATTTTAAAGTCTTTTAATTGAATTCATGCTTAAACCCCTAAACTCGGTCGTGGAGGGCTGGTGTCCTGCAAAGTCTAGATCAAACCCCAATCAGATACACCTGGGCTAGCTAATCAAGCTCTTTCTAGGCTTTCTAGAAACATTCTTGTTCGGGAAACTCATGCTAACTATAACGACAGTACAAAACCGTATTGCTGCTTCAGAATATTTCAGACATATGGACATATTGGGTAAGTGGAGCAAAGCCACACCACATGGAACAGCTTGCTCTTCTATAGTTAAAAGAATTTAATTAAAGGTGCACACCATTTTCACACTAGAAAGCATGTTTTTATGCGCAGTGTAAGTGATTTGCTGCAACGGCCCCTTTAAAGATGAGATCAATGTAGCAAATTTTTGACCACTCGCCGTTGGAGCTGTGAAGGCAGCGTTGTCACCAGGGCGGGCAGAGCGAAGTTTGATGCTCTCGCCGCCTTCGGTGTGAACACACAGTTGGGAATTTCTCATCTTTTCAGGCATTGACAGCCAGTGTCAGCCAGTCAGATCGCTTTATGCAAATAGCCCTTTTTTATACAGCAGCCAATTGCAAAAAAAAGAGCACCATTTTCATCCAATGAGTCAAAGAGAACCAAATCATCACCTCCTGATAAACTGGTGCCAAATATCAAAAGAAAAAAACTGAATTTGCTGCAATAGGAGAAGCCAACATGGGTCTTTTTTCTTATATATTAAATTAAAAAAAACAAAGACAACCAATGAACATGCAGTGGCTTTTGGAGGCATTTTTTGAGCTTTGTGAGCACAGCTACTCAACCGTTCTGGGAGGTAATATACAGAAACACTTTGATGACAGACATTGACTGAGGGATTTTAGAATGACCAAAACAACATTTCAGATGTTTCACAATGTGGCCGGTTAACTGGTTTGTTCATTAATTCCATCCCATTATGCCCATTTTGTTAAAAGTCAAAATCACATGCCTTTTTGATATCTATGCAGTAATTTATTTGTTACTATAAATGTATTTCCAACTTTCCATCAGTTTATGCACCTTTTTATCAGATAAAAATTGTATTTATTCATTCATTCATTTTCTTTTCGACTTTGTCCCTTTATTAATCTGCTGTAACCCAACACTGGGAAACACCCATATACTCTTGCATTCGCACACATACACTACGGCCAATTTAGCTTATTCAATTCATTTATAGGCATGTGTTTGGACTGTGGGGGAAACCGGAGCACCCGGAGGAAACCCATGCGTACACGGGGAGAACATGCAAACTCCACAGAAATGCCAACTGACTCAAACCAGCGACCTTCTTGCTGTGAGGTGTGCTACCCTCTGTGCTGCTATGATGCTCGGATAAAGAGTTTATCCAACTCAATTGTACGCATACATTTTTATACAGATTTTCACACTTTATCGTTGTGTTTCCATAAAAAAAAAAGCAATATTCCAAAATGTGCATAAAAACAGGAGGAGGGAAAAAAGCTAATGTCATCACTACATTTGAACATGTTCAATAGCGGCATGTTTCTGCACAGGTATTTTTTAGATCTTTTTACACCTGGCTGCAGTTCACAGTTTACTTAAATGTCACCAGTTTTGTGAATAACATAAGTTTATGAACTCTACATACCCCCTTTAATACACTCAACTTGACTTTAATGGGGACTCATAAAATATAAATTTCCTTTAACTAGCTTCATGTTCCGTTTCATTGGGGAAAATAATGTCATATTGATGACATGTTAAAACAATTCAGCGATCTATTTTAGTTCTTTAAAAACTCTTATACCCCAGTTGAGATGGGGAGCTTGTTAAATTAGGCCGCGCTGTCATTCATGGCACATTGAGCAGCTTTGCTTGTCAGGAGAATTTCAGCTCTATGCAAAGAGCTACCCTTTGTTCCATTTTATAATTAAATATATATTGTGCATGTTTTCCAAAACTTTTTAATGTGATTCAAGGATGAGTGCTGTCAAAGGCATTTTGTTGCTTCTTTCATCAGAAGGGAGAGACTTTTGCGCTTTTATATGGATTCATAAAACAACAAAAGTGTTGCAAAGCAGGCCAGTGGGGAGCATATGCTTGTGTTTTTATTGCTCCTCAGCATTTTGCAGTTCATCATGTTGTGATGTTGCTTCAGTCAAAACGATGAGAGCTGACAGAGCTGAGCTTGAGTCTGCAAAAAGGGCTCTTGTACATAGAAGACAAGATGAGCCTCAGGATACGTTCTCATTGGGTGGTAACTCCCTGTGAAGTGGACTTCATCTGTGATTCGTTCATCTTATGTTGGATTGCAAATCATAAGGAGTGTATACTCTCAATCTGACACTCTACTTAAAGTGCTGCTTTAGGGATCAAGTGTTCAATCCATTATATTGCTTTATTGGAACATGAGTATTGGGATTGGGTCACTATTTTAACATTCTTAAGGGCCGTTCACGATAACTATAAAGATAACGATAAACATAAGAGTTCTAAAATAAAAACAACTGCAGAGTTCAGACCACTGCTACAATGATAAAGATGTAGAGAAACTATATAGTTTTGAATCACTTTCAGAATTATCCACTTGTTAAATGTGACGTCACACGAAGTGGCTTCCAGGTCCAAGTGCATCAGACTGTATGAATCAAAAAATGGTAATAATAAATGTTTAAAAGGTGATGTAATACAACACATGTACTAAATCATGATCACAATATATATGCCCATGCCTAATATCTGATGGCCAGAAAGTGATAAATTTTTTTATAAATTGTTAAAATATTGGTGTCTGTGATGCAGCAAATCCATAGACTGTAGTGTACAAGATGATTTTATGTAAAATTCAATTTAATGTGTGATATGATTAAAAGTAATCATAAATGAATATTTCCTCAATTCAAATGAGTAGCGGCTTGGACCCGGAAACTGTATTCCATACGTCAGACTTAACAAGCGCATTGGTTTCCTGGTAATAAATGACAGCCAACGAGAATACATTGAAACACAGAGCTCGCTCAATTTAAAGCTACAGACAACGTTGTGGAGAAGCTCATTGCTTCATATCAAGTCCTCTTTTCAAAGATTATTTAAAGATGATGACTATCTTAAAAAAGTTATATTGTTACTATGGGAAGAATGCAAAAAAAAATTACATTGAAGCTATGCAAGCCAGGTTAGCAAATTGAAATATATACAGACCGGTACCGGTCTGTGGATCGATTGGTACCAGGCCTACAAGAAATCATTAATTATTACCGTTTTATTTATTATCTTTATTATATTTATTAGTCTGAACAATCTTTTATTTTGAAAAATCTTTTAATTTGAACAATAACCGTATTCTCTCGGTTATATATTGATCACTTGAGCACCAAAATTTAACCCACAAACTAGCAAAAAAAGACGCCTTTGGAAAGTTTCTTTGTGTAGGGAATATGGCCCAGTGAAGAACCCACGAACTACCAAGGAATAGATCCGCAACCATTTGTCAACAAATGAATCCAGCATGTCTGTGCTAAAAGGTCAACTGCTGGAGATCGCAAATGACGGCGGCTTTAAAGGCTGTTCACATATCACGTCTTTTCCATGCTCAAGTTATTTCCAATGAAGGCACGCGGCTTGCGCGCACATTTTGGGAGCGATGCGCACAAGCGGAGCAATGTGGCATCAGTTGAAAACATCTTTCTGAATGCTGCGAGCACACCTGAGTCACGTGACAAACTGACCAAGCAGCTTCATAGTTTGAAAGGAATATACACATTTCGGTAGACTAATAACCTCAGACAAACACAGAACACCCAAAACACTGCAGTGCTTAATTTTCTCCATAAATAAAACTTGGATCAGAGTTGCAGCAATGTTTTGTCAGCTTGTCATCTCTTGGGAAAATTGTTGATAGTTGCCTAGCAATCTTTGTAGAATTATCCACCCCCCTCTCCCCGGGCTACTGTAAAATTTTCAAGCGTTGACCGGTCTGCAGTGATTAAAAGGTTGGGGACCACTGATTTAGACCACCACAGACATACAACTTGACTGAAAGGAAGGCAGTGACAAAGAGTTAATTTAACTTCAATTAGATGGATTTATAGATTTATGTATTTATTATATTTTTATGAGGTGAAAATTTATTCATGGAAAAAGATTGTGTTGCTTCAACACATGCAGTGAAGCAAATTAATTGCTAACTTAGTATCTATTTTATTTCGTGTGGTGGTCAGTTGCGTTTTTGGTGTCAAATTAGAGGGACTGTGTGAGGAAACTCTTCATAAAAGAGCTTTATTGATACATTTTTAATTTCTCACTTTAGAATATGGTAAACATTGTGAATTTTGGAAGACTGAGCTCTTCTTTGATGGGTAGACACGAAAGATTGTCTTATTCTCTTGCGGTTTCTTTTCCATCATTGTGTTAGCCTTGACTCTTTTAGTTTTTTTTTTTTTTCAGATCTTTGGAACAATATCTGTGGAATGTAAGCTCCTGCCTTGAACTCATTTCATATGTTAATGAAGTGTCTTCATTATGTAAGCTTTTCTATTACTGAATCTCATTTCAGGCCTGAGTCTCTGTTGTATGCTCATATAACGCTCTGTTTGCACCACCACACACAAAATCAGTTTGGTTTTCAAAATCCAATCTTTAGTTTGTTTCCACACACTGTCATTTTACATGCGACCTGATCTGTTTGCTCGGAAAGTGTGGTTTATATCCACCATATCTGCATTGGTTGCTATAGTAATGATGTAAGCATCAGTGCAGTGCAAGAGATTTGCTGTCGCTGTGGGAAAGGAGTTTATGCTTATTATGACATCTCGACACAATGCTGAACTAACGAGATGCACATTCATGTGTATATACTGTGTTGAAAAACGCTGACTTGATTCATTCACTACATAGTGAGCGAGTGTTGTATAATGTATAGTGAGTAAAAAATGAGTGTATTCAATCCTGGACAATAATATTGCACACTTTGACTGTTGAAATCTACAAATAGTTTGAATTGAATTTCTTTCTATATAAGTTTGATGAATTTTAAATTAATCTTATCACATCATTATTCGAACAGTGTTTTTTTTTAGCAGACATTCTCTGCTTTTAAATTAAATGTGTAAAATAATCTGCCTATTTGAACAAAGCCAATTAATAATGTTTTTTTTTTGCGATTAAGCTGTATGACAATATTTAATAAGGAAAGTTGGTTGATAACAGTGTTGATAAAAAGCTTCAGGGCTAGACAGTTAATTAAAGGTGATTTTTATGCACATTTTGTCAGTAAAGCCAGTTCTAGTGTAGCTCCAGCACATGCTTTCAGATGTAGCAGCATTTGTCCTACTAAACAGAGCTGTAGCACACTGATATGCTATGCAAAATCGCAGTCAAAACTAAAACAGAGGGTAATGAAATCTAGAAATCATTATGTCAAAATAACAGATATTTGCATAGCTTGTCAGTGAACTATGACTCTATGTAGCAAATGGTGCTGCATCTGAATATGCACATGACAATAACATATACAGTGCGCAACAAGTGTGTACACCACATTTTAAAAATGAATATTTTTATCCATTTCTCAGTGAATATCGGTAATATATTTGGTGCTTTTGAACAAAATCGATTTGTTAAACAGTTACATTTATTAAAATAATATTTTAGTCACCAAACACCTTTAGAAATAGAAATATAATACATTTAAATTTATGCAAAATATTGGAAAAAAATATGACAAACTACAAAATTTTACAAATTTTTTTTTGTTGTTCCTCTTGATTAAAAAAAAAATAAAAAATTTCCCTGAATATAAATTTAGGCTACTAATATTTGGATCATTATCGTAAAATAGATTGATAGATTAGCTCCAGATTTGGCTTCACACCGACTAATCTAATGTAAATACACAAAAATAATATTGTAAAGCATCCTGTTGAAAATAATTGAAATGAGATTTGTAAGGGGTGTACTCATATATGCGGAGCACTGTATAATTACTTCAGTCGAATGTTTGAAAAAAATCTTTCTGTGAGATAGTTGTGTGATTATTGTAGTGCTAATAGGACTAAACTAGGTTTCTTCATCTTGGTAGTTTTTGCACAAGATCGCCCTCTGGCTTTTGTTGGTTGTTTAATGCTGATCACACAGCTGTGCTTCCCTGATAAGATGTGCATGACAATCACAGATTTACTTTATCATGTTTACGATTTCATTTTGAGTATTCGCCCAACCAACCATAACAAACTTTATACAATCTTCTACTTGATATAGATTTACCTAGCAGCATATCATACACTCAGATAAAATGCTACAACAGCCAGTCATTTTGTGATGTTATTAAGTCTGCATGTCTGTCGAAATGAATGGCATAGTTGTGTATACAAACTCAAACACACATGACGCTTGAGGTGTTTTCACACAATCTGCTTCTTGAAGTAGTCATAATAATGTTAATGCATCACTTCTCTATATTTCATTCATTAACTTTCCTTCGGCTTAGTCCCTTATCTATCAGGGATCGCCACAGTGGAATGAACCGGCAATTATTTCAGCATATGTTTTACGCATTGGATGCCCTTCCAGCAACAACCCAGTACTGGGAAACCATACACTCTTGCATTCACACACACACTCATACACTACGGCCAATTTTGTTTACCCAACCTGTACCACATGTCTTTGAACTGTGAGGGAAACCGAAGCACCCTGAGGAAGCCCACGTGAACACGAGGAGGACATGCAAGCTCCACACAGAAATGCCAACTGGCCCAGCTGGGACTCGAACCAGTGACCTTCTTGCTGTGCAGCGACAGTGCTAACCACTGAGCCACCGTGCCACCCTGCCTCTTTATTTATAATAAACTATAAAACACAGAATCCAGATAGAATAGAATGGAAAACACATAATTTTGTGAAAATTTAAATAAAATTTCATGACGCTAGTTTAAAAAGAATCTAAAAGGTGTTTCCTTCTCTATAAATGGTAACATAAATATTAATATTGTACGGTATGGAAAGAAATATGACTATACTGATATTTTGGCCGTATGTTGCCCTGCCTCAGTTTGTTGTGATATCAAATTGTGTTCACTGTTTGTAGCTGTTATGGAAAATGCTGTCATCTTTGCTTTGACAATAGCCGTACCCAATAGCGACTACATTGTTATGTAGTTATGTACACCATGGCGCGGCAGGATAACAGTAAATTGTTTCGTCAGTTTGTTTGACCACGTTTGAGTAAAATGCCGATAGGATGAAAAGAAGAAACAGTGAGAGGTTTCCCTGTGAGAGTGAATGGGTCTTTATGGCCAAACACCTGCTTGATAGCGCTGCTTGCTTCGTCTCTCACAGGCCATTTGGTATGCTGCAAAAATCCACGACTGGGTGATACTGACTCCCCTTGGCACAGTTTGTGGCACCTGCTTTGAATAATCCGTCCTACCAAATAGATTTTTTCGTGGCATTTCAGAGCAGAGACTTGATGTTTCATTGCTCTAAATATCATTAATCTATGTTCATCAACTCATAAACCATGCAAAAGGGTTGGTTTTTATTTTCAGGGAGCAGGAAATTAGTATGTTGAGCACACGTTTCTTTTGTTTGTGCTGCTGTGGGACTGTTTGGTTTGATTGAGAAGGTCTATGAAATGTCACACCCACTTCAAGTTGAGGAATGGTGCGGGCATAAATTTTGCTTCTGCATCTCCAGCTTGAGAGTTTTCACTAAATTACTTATGCATTGGTCAGTGGTAGGCTGTTTTAAGATGTTTTTTTAAATGTCATCAGCATCACAGTGCATCAGTTTTAGCTTTGAATGCCAGCAGGTCAACAACTGTGTAGATGATTTTGTTGTTTTTTGGTCATATAGTCATAGAGCAATACAGCTATTTAGAATATTTAGAATTATTTCTAAAAATTATATTCAGAAAATATATTTTAAAAATTCACTTCAGTAAGAGTATGTGATATTGATATTGAAAGTCTGTTTTTTTTTGGATAATGATAATTAAACAATATTTTTCAACAAGTGTCTTTTTTGTGCTGGTTTGGTTTTATTTTGGATAAATCAGTCCCTTCAGGATATTACAGGAACATTATATAAACTCACCGGTCATTTTATTAGGTACACCTGTCCAACTGCTCATTACCGCAAATTTCTAATCAGCCAGTCATCTCATTGCATTTAGGCATGTAGACATGGTCAAGATGATCTGCTGCAGTTCAAATCAAGCATCAGAATGGGGAAGAAAGGTGATTTAAGTGACTTTAAACATGGCACGCTGTCTGGGTATTTCAGAAACTGCTGATCTACTGGAATTTTTCACGCACAACCATCTCTAGGGTTTACAGAGAATGGTCAGAAAAAGTAAATATCCAGCGAGTGGCAGTTCTGTAGGTACAATTGCCTTGTTGATGCCAGAGGTCAGAGGAGAATGGCCAGACTGGTTTAAGCTGTTAGAAAGGCTACAGAAGACCACACTGGGTGCCACTCCTGTTTGCTAAGAACAGGAAACTGAGGCTACAATTTTCTCAGACTCTCCAAAATTGAACAATAGAAGATTATAAAAATGTTACCTGGTCTGATGAGTCTCTATTTATGCTGCAACATTCAGATGGTAGGGTCAGAATTTGGCGTCAACAACACAAAAGCATGGATCCATCCTGCCTTGTATCAACAGTTCAGGCTGGTGGTGGTGGTCTAATGGGGTGGGGGAGTATTGTTGCTGACCATGTCCATTTCTTTATGACTACGGTGTACCCATCTTCTGATGGCTACTTCTAGCAGGATAACGCACCATGTCAAAAAGCACAAATAATCTCAGACTGGTTTGTTGAACATGACTTTAACCCCTTTTATACAGTGATACCGCTAAATATCTGGAAAATTTCCGGAACGACTTTACCGGTAAATTAAAAAAAGCGCTGTTCACACAGGCGAGGATGTTACGGAATTTTTCCGGAAAAGACCATTCACACATCCATTCCAAAATACCAATAAATTCTGATATCATTAACCAGAAATGAGCTCTAAACGGCTGGGCCTGTATTTGTAAACATTTGACTACATTACAAACTCTGTGGATGGATCAGTATAGTGAACAACTTAGATGAAAACAAATAGAGCAATACTTTTGCATGTCGAAATGTAGATGATATGTGTGTGTGCTGGCGCTCACAGGCTGCTTCAAGGGCACAAGCGACTCATCAAGTAACCGAAGGAAGCATAGCTTGAAGGTAAACAAACAACGGCTAAGCATCTTATCGATAATTATTTACACTGTTGGCATTAAGATGGACATATAAACGTTATCTGACTAACTGCTAGCAGTTAAATGTGTCTGGGAAAATATTCAAAGGCTTTTATTTCCATAAACCGCGTGGACGTGAATAGCGCAGCATTCCGGCAAATTACCGATAATGGTACAACTTCTCTTTCCGGAAAATAGGCGGAACGAATTTACCGGTATTTCCAAAAGGGGCCTCTTTACACATACAGACCTTTGGAAAGGTCTGTATGTGTGAAAGGGGCTAATGACTACATTTACTTGGACACCAATAATTTGATTTTAATGCGATCATGTCAACCATGTAAACAGCGTTTCTTTTTTTTCTTTTCTTTTATAAATTAAAATAGATTAAGGTCATAATCGAACTAAAGAGAAATCGAATTAAGACATGTGGAGTATGCCGATTTTAGTTGCATTATTGAAGTGCATTACAGACATGTAAACACCTTAATCGAATTATTACCGTCATGTAGGACTTTTTGCAGCATTTTGCAACAGGATAGTACAACACACGCATGCACGCACACGCAAGTACGCACGCACGCGCGCGCACATGGCTATTTGACACTCTTTGCACCTACCGAATAGTGAAATGCAGAGGTTTTTTTTTTCTTCCATTCAGCATGCGGTATGAACTTTAATTAAAACAACACTCTTCCAGCAGTTCATAGTTGCATCCAATATCTCGTTTGTCACAGAGGGCATGCAGGAAATGTTCGTGAATGAAAGTGAAAGTGCCAAACTGCAGTTCAAGTACAGTTAATTTTTCACAGCATACATTCTTTCTTCCGGGGTCTTCTGAGTTCTTTCTTCAAAGCCAGGATTTTCAAACTCGGTCCTGGAGGTTCGGTGTTTTGCAGATTTTAGCTCCAACTTGCCCCAACACACCTGCAAGGATATTTCTAGAAAGCCTAGTAAGAGCTTGATTAGCTAGTTGAGGTGTGTCTAATTGGAGTTGGACCTAAAATCTGACCGAAAAAAGTCCATTCTTTGTGTTCTTGCAATTGAGAAACAGCCTATGTCTTAATAAGTGACTCACTTGTTCATTCAAATGATTCATTCAAAATGGTTGATTCATTTACAACAGCAAAGCAAAGGAGTGTTTTTCAAACGGAAAGATGTGTCCCTTACCCTGCAAGCAGGTTTTTGTGTTTAAAAGTCATATAATAGACATTCAAACATGGATCTTTTGGCTAAAACAAGGCTAAATTTGAGCTGAAGTAGTTATCTAACAGTAGTGCAAAAGTAAACAGGAATGAATGAACACACATTAAGTCTAATCTGTCTATTTTTGGATGAGTTTGACATTAATCCCTTTATGTAATTTATTTCCTCTCAGTGATGTCTTGATGCGAATACCGAGAGAATATTGCGTCATGTGATATTTTCCACGAACTTATATTTTCTATTCAAAAGAATACTAGCGCTGTGAGTTTAGACTTCCCGTGATTCCCATTTCTGCTCCTGCACAGTGAAGTCATCATCCATCTGTCCTCACGTTCTCTTATGAATGATATTGGATAACATTTTAACTCTTGTGTTTGGGCTGTACCCAACTAATCCTCTTTTCCCAATCCCTTCTGCTCTGCACTGTGCCGGGACAAGGGCTTGATTTATGAAAATGTGATCTGGTGGAAATTTCCAGTTATTTCCCAACCCCTTCTCCTGTCACTCGCTCCACATCCTAGTTGGCTGAAGGGACGCTTCCTGTCATGCTTGACCCTGTTCCAACAATGACAGCGTCCAAGCCGGCTGCTGGGACTTGTCCTGCGGTCATTGTCATGGTGTGTGTGTGTGGATTAACCCTGACTTGATTATGTGCAGGGATAAGAGCTGCTTAATTGTAATCACTGGAACATCCAGGGAGGTTAAACACTGCAATGTGTGCCTCGGGACAGGAACTAAATGGCTGATGCTAGTTTACCTGGGTATGCAAGACTCCAGAGAGGGCATATTTATGCAAAAATTTCCAGATAAGTTGGAAATGATCATTGTTTGTTTTAGGGATAACCATATTGGTTAAACTCACTCACTTTCCTTTATCTTATTGCCCCAGAATGAACCACAAATCATAATGATAATGATAACTGATAATCCCAACGTCCTGCTCAAAAATTTGAATCACGATTAGTGATTTATTTACACAATTCTATACATCAGTAGCACAAATCAAGTGTCAACTTGATACAGTATCTTTAAAGATATTGTGAATGTTAAATAAATTTAACAGTTTTAATTAACAAATTAACATCTTCTCAAGGAAGCATGGTGTGATTTATAGTAAATCTCCTCTGAAGTCACGTCTATGGAATCATGGAACACTCAGTTGTAGTTATGAGGTAAGTTTGGAGTAAAAATATGTAATTATACAGTATGTTGTAAATTACATGCAGCTTTAACTACAACCAGAGAAGCGACACAAACAACTGTCATTATAGCAGAAAGATTTTTTCAATGTCTTTATTTACCATTTAAGCCCCAATTCAAATTGAAACCATTTTTTGTGTAAGTTAACAGTGTACTACTACACTGTGAATTGAACATGCTGGAGTATTACTAGAACTGGCTTTAGGGACAAAATGTGCTTGAAAACTTCCCTCAAAAATGTGATGTGGGATGTAGATTGAACTGAAACATAAAGACGGGGTTGGACATAGAGTAGCTCCTCCCCCTTTAAGAAAACAGCCAACAGCATTTCATTTTTATCATAGCTCTGCCAGTGAAAGTGGTTGAGCTCAAGCGCATATAGCAATAACATCTTGAAGGGGTGTGACATGTCAGATACTAGAGAGCATTCGTCATAAGATTTGATGAGAAACTGAAGTGTGAGGTGATGTCGAAAAACAGTTGTTGATCCATTAGATGGAGAAACTTCTAAGTTTGGATGTTTATATCTTTTTAATGCCGATTTTGTGACTCTTTTGGAGCACATTAGCTTATATATATATATATATATCATTAAGACTAGCATACCGATGCTAACATCTAAAAAACTTTATTTGGATTTCATTGGGACTTGATGGAAACAGATATTGGGATTGATTTAAAAAGCAGTTTTTTTTTTGCACTTCTAGTTTCTTTATTTGTATTATCCAAAAACACTATATCACAAATAATATCCTCTATTACAATGATATATTTGCATATTTGCTTGCAGAGTCTTTTATTTATAATTATGGGCCACTTTTTGACCTCTAAAAGCAAAGTTTTATGGGCCACCATTCTCTGAGTTGGTATGGATTTTTCTGCTTTTGTCTTTTTTTTTTCCCCAATGATTTTTTTTGCCGTGTCTGATAGAGGAAGGGCTGTGGGAAAAGAATGTCCTAATGATCTGGATAGCTTTGTTGGAGCATGACCCAGAGCCCCAGTGCGGCATGCCTGATCTCTGCCCTGCCTGAAATGGATCTTCACTCAGAGTTGAGATGAGTGGTTCGCCTTTCAATGCTCCCAACGGTGTGCCTTTTGCAAATCTGGCCAATAATTTGTCAAAAACTAACTTTCATGTTTTTGAGTTTGATCATTATTTATGGCCGGTTTCTCCTCCTCCTTGAGTACACCGAATGCAATTATGATGTGAGAAATGTCTTTTTGCAAAGGTTTGTTTAATTAGCAGTGCCCTGAAATAGCACTGCTCAACATTGCAAAGCCACTCTCTCCAACTCTCCGCAGCCATGCCAGAAATGCTGGGGATTAGCTAAGACTGCATTTTGAATACATTTCAAACATTAGCTTTCCTAAAGAGGTCATTTTGAAATATATATTAAAAAAATGTTTCATTCATGTCCACTTGTATTTTAGAAATACTAAAGAAAGTTTAGACACTCTAAACAGGCTTTTTTTCTGTTGTGGTTATAGTCTACAGCAGTGTTTCTCAACCACGTTTCTGGAGGACCACTAACACTGCATGTTTTGAATGTGTCCTTTGTCTGTTACCCATTACAGGTCTTTTAGGCCCAATCCCAATTCTACCCCTTAGCCCTTCCCCTTACCCCTACTCCTCGTTTTGCACATGCACATGAAGGGATAGGGGCGTCCCAATTCTCTTTAGCTTGAAGGCTTAGGGCTAAAGGGAAGGGCTAGATAGTCCTTGAAACTGAGATTTTTCAGGGCCACACTCGAAAGCAAGGGGTAAGGCAATTTCCCAGAATACAGCATCTACAATGACAGCATGGCTACTCGAGGACGTAAGGAGATGCACAAATTATTATTATTTTTTTGTCATTATTATGAATTTTTACAACAAACAAGCATATTTTAAATACATTCATAACCGCATTCGTGTTTTACTGTCATGCTTTAAAAAAAAACAGCTAAAATAAAAACCGCTAAATTTTGCGATCTATAATCCATAATAATAACTCCTGTATAGCAGTCCCACAACATTCTGTCACTCAATGATGCTTGAATACCCTGTCAGAAAAGTCTAGTGGCTGAGAATTGCCTTTTTACAGTGTCTGCTATAATGTTAATGTTGTTTTTGTGTGTTTACATAGATGAATATGGACATGGTGTAAATACACAGTACAGTTATGATCTTATTGCCACATTATATCATTATGATAACATGATACCATTGCCTTCAGTGATTTCCTGAAGATAAATACCAAAAAAGAACACAACTGGAATAACTACAGCAGTCGCCATCGATGATCTCATAAGCAAGAGATTGCGATGACATGCACTATGATAACTTATACAGGTGTTGTAGTGCTGTCCCATTACTTAAGATTACATTTTGAAGTCCTTTCCCTTCACACTAATTTTTAAGGGCCAAAGAGAAGAGGTAGGGGTACAAAAATAGAATTGGGATTGGGCCTTAGTCTCTGCTAATGAGCTGATGATTTGAATGGGGTGTGTTTGGTTAAGGAAAGATGGTAAATGTGCAGAGTAATGCTGCGGTCACCAGAGTTTGAGCACGCAAAATTCTGTCTTACGGCACATCAGAAAGGGGCGGGATTAAACAAGATGATTAGACATTTTAGAAAGCGAGCAATTGGTCCATATTTTACATTTCTCTACAGAGAGGTCATGTTTTGATCTTCGATTGGTCTCGTGCAGTCATGTGATGTGATTCACATGTCAGAGTTCACCAACCTTGAACTTTGCAACGCAACAAACTACAAAACTTGTCACACAAGCTTTTGTTTCTAGTCTGTCGCATTCACTTGAATATGAATGGAAGTCTTATGATGTGAAACGTGCAATGAGACCGCAGCTTTAGTGGTCCTCCAGGAATGTGGTTGAGAAACACTGGTCTACAGATTTGTATCAGAATTAAATATAGCTTTCAGATATGCTTACATTTACACTGCAGGAAAATATAGACCATAAAATAAAATACAAAACCGAATTTTTTTCTTTGTCCATATGGGATTTTTGTCATGACTAAACAACACAAACTGCATAGAATCTGATCTTTTCAGGGCCATTTTCATATTAAGTATAAAAATAGGGGTATTTTCCTGAACAAAAATCCACTTATTCCTCTCATTTTGTTTTTAATCATGAGGTTAATATACTGCATTTTTAGGGATATTATATAGACCATTTTGTGCTGGATTGTCTGGTGGACTGTTTACACTTTTGATGCACTAAATGTATTACTACAATGTTGTAAAATTGCTAAAAATCATTTATTATAAGGTATTTATTTGCAAAGATGTATTAAACTGTACTGTAAGTTTTATATTACAGTTTTATAGCTAGTGTTATGATATATGAGAACTTATGCGTTTTAATTAAAAACAAAAAAAAAGAACTATGAAATGTTAGGGGAAAAATACTTGTGTACAGTACTAAAATATATTACACCTATTACAAGGGAAAAGACAAATATTTTAGATTTCAGTTAAAACATGATTAAAAAAAAAAAAAATGTATGGTCATTCATTAGCCAAATAACAAACTGGCTGGCACATTCAGCTTTCCTCAGAAATCAGAATTTAGCTGTAACACAATAATAATATTAATTACAATAATGTTAATATACAATATAATAATAGACAATACATTATAATATAATGCAATATAATTTGCGCTGTGTTTGGTCCTTCACTCTTTAGTATTGGTCATTTTATTAGTATATTATTAATTTCAAGAATGAGCTCCAAGGTTAAGAATACTCTTAAAGTTACTTGTAAAAATATTTTTCTCCATAAAACAACAGTGAAAGAAGACTTCTCTTATTAATCATGTCTAAGCTAGATTTGAAGCTTTCTTATGTGGCTGGAAGTTGGACTAATAAAAAATGTCTGTTTTCGTTTGTCAAAACTGATTTGCAGAAGTAAAAAACATGGACATAACAAGTGTAGAGTGAATGCCACTTGATGTGAAGCCAGAGCGACAGCCATCATTCTGCTTAGTCTGAAAGCCTTTGTCTGTCAATAATTTTCACCATAATAGCGTTGGCAGTCAAAAACAGGACAAAGGAGGACAAATTCTTGACCTTTGGCAGTTGTTCAACCACCCAAACTCCACCTTGCATGTTATATCTCTCATCTAAATAATAATTTACAGTACATTTAGTCATTTAGCAGATGCTTTTGTCCAAAATGATGGACGAGGCATTCAGCGATTCGACAAGAAGAGGCAATATAAACAAGAAGTGCTAATTATACAAATCAACTGTTCATGCTCAAAGACTTAAGGGCTAGAGTTTAGAGGGGAGGGAGTGTTTTTTGTTTGTTTTTAGAGAGAGAGAAGAGTGTTTCTGGTGGTTTGTCAAACCCACTCACCTGTGTGAAGCATACTTCATAGATAATCCCTTTTCTATATAAATACCTTTCCATAAATTCAATTTTAACAAATTCAGTGTTATATAGCTATCTTCTTTACACAGAAGTTTTATTATCAAAAATATATATTATTATATTATATATAAAATAATATATATATATATATATATATATATATATATATATATATATATATATATATATATATATATATATATATATATATTATATTATTATAAAACATATATTTTGTTTCATATATTTGATTTTTTTCTGACATAACCCATGAAAAAATATTGGCTTGGCTTTCCTTGTTGTTTTACCCCATTGTATAGCACATAAAACAGTTTTGAATATATAACATCTTGTTCTACCAGCATTCTCAATAATGTATATCTAGTGAAGGTCTGGACTTCACATTAAATCAATATTTGCCTCGCATTAAATCAATATTTGATGATGGTAATTTTTTTAATGAAAGGATGTTTACCGTATCGCTCCCCTGTTGAACCAATGGCGTCCCACTGTCTCTCAGGAACATGAAGAGCTCTTGATGGCCATTGAAGCCTTTAGCAAGAGACAGGATTGCTGAGCTACATGCAGGTTTGCATGAATGCTCTCATAAAGGAGCTGTCAGATAAATGTTTTTTTTTCTGCTAATGCTTAAGACTGGGCAGGAAATAAAAGGAAGGCTCTGTCAAAGGCTGGATGCGGCAGGATGAACTGCCAGCTTTCCTATCACTGTGTCTTTATGCATGTACCGGGCTCCTCGGCCAACTCCTGAAGCCCGGTCCAGTGTGTGCTGAGGAGAGGGAGAAATAAAGAACGCCGGACCAGCTGGACTTGGTGGATAACTGGATGTGGAGCTGTCGCATCTGTGACTGTGAGATGCCCACCATAGGACAGGGTGTGCTGACAGCGTGAGCCTGGCAAGATTGGGGCAGACTAGAGATGGGCAGTGCGGTCATGAAATAATAGTATTGAAGCTAGTAAATAACCGTAAATAAATACTATAGAATACACAAGACATGTCACTCGTATATTTTTGATTGGGGAAAAGTGTAACGGTAAATATGGCGAATGAAACCACACCTACTAGTACAGGAGCCAATCGTCGATCGCTATAGACTGGCATTTCTTTGGGGTAGAAGCTCAGAACAGACGTGTGCTTTCACATCAGTTTTTGTGGTCAACAAACACACTGGAATCTCAACGAATACAGAATATATCCACATAAAGCTTGAAATCTGTTCTTTAAAATTAACCAGCTACACTTTTTGTTTTTGGTTTTTGATTTTGTAATCAGTATGAAACGAACACGAGGTACAGTGCATCCTGTCAAATGCACTTATGCACAGCAACTACTCGAATACCTACAAACTAGTAAACAAAGAGTAACTGTTGTTTCTAGAGGAGATTCACCATCAACACCAAGTTGTGAATTACTTCAGAAGACCAGAGCAATCTGAAGAAGCTTTTTTCAGAGGATGATCATGGCTGTGTCCGAAATTGCATACTTCCATACTATATAGTACCCTAAAAACAGTATGCGAGCCGAGTATATGTCCGAATTTATTGAATTTTAAAATCAGTATGTGAGAAGTACGCAGAGATTCTGGCGAGAATCTGAATTGCGTATCAGATGCACGCTGTGCTATCCCATAATGCCCCACGAGAAGATTCATGAATGGGAGTGAAGTGACGCAACTCAAGTGGGTTGGTCACGTGATTTTGACAAAATAAAGCATGTAGTACATCTGAGTTTCATTCATACTGCCCACATTCATACTGTACAGAACATACTTTTCTAAATGCCGAGTAGTACATTTAAATTCAAACGCAGTATCTACTGAGTAGTAGGCGGTTTCGGACGCAGCCCATGTGTAGAATGGCCATAAATGAGGTTGGTGTGGTGATCTTGTTATTTTCGAGTGCGTATGTGCATTAGCTGGGGCAACCTGAAAAAAGGACGATTTAGTTTGATTCTAACATTTAGAAATGAAACTCATGAGACAGATGTTGCTTAGTTTATTGGTGATAGGGCTGTGTGATTTAATCAAAATCAAATCTCAATCGCGATTTGAAATGTTGCGATTAGCTAATCGCAAGAGGCTGCCAAATGAAACATATGTTATTTAAAGGGGAAATTAAGCACTCAGTCAAGTTAACCTTATTGGATTCCACTTTAATGAAAACATATTAAACAAACTCAATAATGTAAGCATTTAGAAGAAAGCGGCGTGTTTTACTATAGATTTTAGACCTAGGGCGCAGCTTTCTTGGAATGTCGCTGCGTCTGACGTCACGGGGTTCATTGAGTTTCTCCCGCTGAACAGGAACAAAATAAGGTTAACTTGACATAGTGCTTCATTTCCCCTTTGACTTCCCCCCTCAGAACAAATGCATGACTGCCGTCTGTGTGTGACGGATTTACTAGCCAATTGAGTGAGCACACTTTCGTTCTGCCCAATCAGAATTGACCGACGGAACGCGAAACGCCCACAATAAAAAACAAACAAACAGGAAAGCGTGAACAAGTGGTATGATGGCGTCTGCCACTTCAGGAGCATTAATAGGCTAATTACTATCAAAGTTAAACAGCACTTCAGTAATATGGGGATATCTTGGTTTCAAAGTCACAGACTCCAAACAAAACCAGGTCATTTGTAAGAGTTGTCGCAGAATTGTTGACACAGAATGAGGAAATACAAGAACCAGCACCTAAAAAGCACCATGGGCGGCTATAAAAGTATTGCCAGTGTAGCAAGCAACAGTAAAGTACAATTTCAGAGTTGTTTGCTTATAGACATTAATATCTTTTAGGTATAATTTATCTTACAGTAAGAAGCTAAAATACAGAAGCTGGACTACAAAATTAAATCACAAATCAAATGAAAATTGCAATATCTGTCAAATAAATCACAATTAGATATTTTCCCCAAATCGCACAGCCCTAATTGGTGATTCCAAATATGTAATGTAATCGTAAGCTTGGCTAACAGTTTTGGAGAATTTGATGTATCCCCATTCAGACAGAATGTCAGAGCATACTGCCCGAGACGCGTTTCAAAGATGGCTGCCTAATAAAATGACTTATCTCAAATGGACTTTGCTTTAGACTAATTGTTTATTTTGTGTAATCTGCAAAATGTAAATATGCCAGTTGCTTTATTTTTTGAACAAAAAGAGATCACATGGTTTCAATATTGAATCAAGAAGTGTGATTGTTTATATTTTGTATTTTTGAAGGAAAAAAGCATTTTTGATATTTGCTTAATGTTCAGATCTTCATATTTAAGCTTTATAATTATAATATATTTTAAATCTGTCAGATGTGAGAATTGTCCATAATTATAAGGTCTGTGCACATAAAACTGTTAAATGTGACATACAGTGGAATATGTTGTTCATCTAGTCATATTTTGTTTACTATATTTAAAAGATTAAAAATAAAATACAAAATAATCCTTTTCTTAAATATTCAAGCTTATTTATTATATAAAGGCCTTTTGTAAAATACTATACTGTGAAAGATATTACTATGAAATACAATTTCTCATACCGTGAAATAAAATTTTTATCATACCACTCAGGTAGTGATGTTTCATTAGAAGACTTTTAAATGAAAGTATTATTGATCCTTATGGTTTGTTCTTTGTAATTATTAATAACCTTTTAAATTATTAATTACGAGCATATCATTCTTTTGAAATGAATAAAAATGTTATTTGGAAAATTGGTGAGCGACTCTTATTGCTTTTTCTGCTTCTCTGAACACAACCAGAAATGCAGAAAAGCACAAGCCATCACAGGAGTCACTGAAACGGAGAGAGTGGTGGCTGCCAGAGGTCATGATGACAGAGAAAAGAAGCATAATCTGACTCAGCTAAATGTTGACCTAGCTAAATGTTGATATTTAGTTTGTTTTCTGCATGGGTTTATAGAAAATCACCAGATAAAACAATTAGGATCACTATTTACACAACCATTTAAAAGAAGACTTTCATGCTGCATTTTGAGTCAAAATCTAAGAATAATAAGGTGTTAGCTGTAGTATTATTATTTAAGTTGTGACCAATAGATGACACTGTTAGCAATTTGATGTCTGTGGTCACACAAAGTTTGGTGTCAATATGCCTTCAGAGATGCATTATCAGATGCAGTTTGGCATTATCAAATTGAATTTGTTAGTGCTGTAAATGAAAACCACTTTATCTGTCAAATAAAAATACAGAACTTTAGTTGGCTTACTGTAGTATGCAAGTGGAAAGCTAAGTTGTCAAAAAATAAAACAAAGAACTTTCATAACAAAAATCTAAATAGTCGACAGCACAAATAGTTAAAATTGTTGATTGTTTGGTTCTGTGCTGCTCTAAATCTGAAGAAATCAATCAAATTATCTAACCATTCGGAAGTTAACTTATAAGTAGGCCCACACAGAGTCTGCACGTGCAGTAATCTGCAGATTTTTAGACCATCATTGAGTTTCAAATTAATTTCAGTAATAATATTGACTAATATGAAAGTGTTCATTTGATTTATTATTCAATACAGTTTGTAAAGTAATATTTTCTGTCTTTTAGTAGATATATTATATGATAGACTTGCTTTGTTTAGAAAATAAGTGGATCTAGATGAATTTGCATTGTAAACATTAAATAAAAGTCAAAAGTTAATATTTTTATTTCATAAAGTAAGTTTTTAATTACAAAATAATTCTGCATAAATCCGCAGATTTTGCAAAATTCTCCACTGAAATAGCAAAAAATGTCTGCAGATTCTGTCTGACCCTAGTTATAAGCAAACTTTTTTCATGACAACCAGCTGGAAGTTTATCCTCAGAGCTAGTTTGTGTTTTTCAAGAACAGTTTGATAAATCACTCTGAAATTATTGTTATTAGTTGACAGTCTAAGTATGATCTTCTTTAATTTTGTGAAAACAAGTTTAAAAAGTTTTCTGATGTCATTGGAAGTGGTCCAGCGTGGTGAAGTGCTGAGCATGTGTTTTACGCTCTGCACTAAGTGCTCTTTTAAAATCTCTGACAGAAGGGCTCACAGCTGAGCAATTTTATAAGCGCACTGGCATTTCAGAGATTTGCTGGACACTCTCCCTTAAAAGTCCTGTGAAGCCCTTTGAAATTAGCATTTTTTTATTCAGCGTCTGATGTAATCTCAACTAAAACATGAGGAAAGTATGGAACAAAGAGTAGCCCCTCACCTTTTTTTAATAAAACCTTAAGCAGTTGAGCTTAAGAGCAGCAAATGAAAAGTATATAAGAAGTGCCTTGAAGGGGGCGGGACATAGGCATGGGCCGGTATAAGATTTTGACGATATGATAACCTTGGATAAAATTATCACGATATTGTGATTACCGCTCTAAAATATATTCTTTTTAAATGTCTGGGGAAAAAACTAAAACTTTCCCCCCTTTGAACACAATATATTTTATTTTTGAAAGATTTAAAACATTTTGGAGCAGTAAACATGTCAGGCTAAATAAATCAAATGAATCATTGACTTCTGCTGTCTTCATTAGTTTCAAAAACACAGATTTCTTTACAATTGGGTATATGTAGAGCTAGTGTTTCTTCCTATACTGATAAACTTCCGGTGAGCGGTTAATGTGACTTTTTTTCCATTTTATACGGTTCCTTTTACAGCATCGATGTTGTAATGTAATTAAAATACAATCAGTTAAATAGACTTTGGTATTCATTTAGTTGCTCAAGCGTAAAACGAGATAAAAAGCCATTTACTAGCACGGTCCTGTCAGGATTGGCAGGCTAGCACAGAAGCTCCATTGAATATACTGAGGTAAAATAAATGTTAATATTTTATAGTCATGATGGGAAAATGTAATTTAATGCAGTGCTTCTTGTACAATCTGAGACCCACTTTATATATCGGATATAACTCAGTCAGTGGAGATCGCTAGCTTTTAAAGAAAACAGACCCTAAACGCGCCGATTTTGTAATAGCATACAGTTCACCGGAAGCACTTAACCCAGGTTGCTGACAAATTAAAAGTCCTTCCGCATATACTCTATTTAAAATGGCATCTTTGGATATTTTTTCTGCTGAAGATACTGTTGTCATAAAAAATGTAAATAAAAAAAATCTTACACATACCTTAGGAACAGTATTACAGAAAATTTTGGCGGTTTTAAAACCTTGACTTTTCCAAGCGGTGGTATACCTTGAAAGCGGTTATCGTCCCATGCCTGGCGGGACATGTCAGACACTATGCTCTATATGATTGGTCAAGATTTGATGAGAAACTAAAGTATGAGGTGACATCAAAAAAAGCATTGATCTATTTCTTTCAGATGAGATGTTAAACCGAGGTCCTGACTCTCTGTGGTCATTTAAAATCCCATGGCACTTGTAACCTGAATGTCCTGGCTAAATTCCCTCCATCATGGCCCCATCCACCAAATTGATTCTATTGCTTTCTCCCCCCTCCACCTATAGCTGGTGTGTGGTGAGCACACTGGCGCCATTGTCCTGTGGCTGCCGTTGCATCATCTAAGTGGATGCTGCACACTGGGGGTGGTGTGGATAGTCCGCCCACTCATGATTGTGAAGCACTTTGGGTGTATGGCCATACACAATAATAGCGCTATATAAATACACATTACATACATTACAGTACATAACATTTAGGTGGAAGTGACTAACTGCAAGCTTTGGATGTTGATATCGGGTTTGTATCTTCCAAACATGAATTTTGTCACTGTTTTGTTGCACGCTATATCTTTTAATGATACTAAGATCTAAAAAAAAATAATTCAATTTTACTGGGAGCTTTAAAATGTCATGAAACTCCCATCTCAGCAGGTTTCTATAATGCGTCTGATTTAAAAATCGAAAAATCCTAGTATCCTTAAACCTCCCAAAAACGTGTTTGGGACTTTCATGGCCCTTTAATAACAGTTTAAATATATACAAAAAAAGAAAGAAGTGTAATTATAAATCCTACATATTTTATATTTCACCGCAAAATAAGTACAGTGTTGCAGTCATATTATTTAAGAGTTTATTTATATTAAATTGTTTATATTAAACTCAATTTAGCTCATATCATGAAAATAAAATGTTTGATACTACCTGCACTTGTAGAGTTACTGAAATGACTGACCCATCTTACTCAGTTTCATTAGTGGAAGTAAACCATGAAGTGAATGATCAGAATTGGGAATGAAATGTGACCTTTATCAAAGGCTAATAGGTTTTTGTGGTGTTTAGAAGTTTAGAAGATGTTAAGTGAGGGCACATGTTCTATAATTGTTGTTAAGAAATAGAAGACCAAAAAGGACAGTTTGCAGTTTTAGATCTATTGAATGTCAAAGGCTTTTTAAGTGTTCACTGGACATAATTAATCATTTTATCCTTAAATAAAAAAAAAATTAAAACTTTTGCAAGGATTGATAGTTGCCCTTGATGGTGCTTAATATCAGACCTAAAAGAAAATTAGGGATCTTGCCCTTTGCTGAAAGACAGACATGCAAACAGAAAGATGAACACTCTGAGAGCATGTTAGACACCTCATCTGTCTCGCTGCCACAGGAAATGACTCTTGCTTTCTAGGGTTGGAAGACTATTTAAGCTTCTGTCAAGCTGACCGTGTTCCCAATGTAGGATATTTTAGCCAAATCCTCTGGTTCACCTGCACACCGTTTTCTTCTTTACAGGCAAGCCAATGGAAAGTATGTTACTTCAACACTGATTAAATGCATTGTGACTTTTACTGAGGCATGCTAAATTAGAATGGAGGAATGGGAAAATGCGCATGTGTTTTCAGAATCAGACCATGAATCATAATATTGTCTGCCAGCAGCCTTATTGGTGCTAAGGAATACATGTAGAGAACACATCTAGGACAGATTTTATGGACTTGCAAGTGTGTCAGTTATTATAGGAGCGAATACCAGTCTGTATCAAAATTATTAGCCCGATATCAAAGTGACGGTGGGAATTATTTAAAAAGGCTGTCATCTCTTACTCTTCTTCACATTTTAAATGAGTATTATTTAAGATTATTAAGATTAATTAGTGTTTATTAGGATACAGTTGTATTATAAATATTAAATGTTTGATAATATCTGAAATTGCAGTGACTCAAATGATTGGTCTTTCTTCAATTAGAGTCTCATAAGCTCCTTTAAAGTTGGAGACAAAGGAACAAATATAAGTCTTAAAAACATAACAAAAATATATATGATTATGGACTTGGATAATGGATCAAGTTTGCTCCACACCCCCAGAGGAGTGAGTGACAATTCACCTGTAGGACACACTCTCTCCTCTCCGTATATATGCACCAGATACTTTCCTATCAACACTCCATGTTTCTGTTTCTAAACCACCTGTAGGACACACTCTCTCCTCTCCATATCCACCATATACTTTCTTATCAACACTCCATGTTTTTAGCCTGATGTCATCAGGAAACGTAACTGTTGTGCGTAAACGTTACTTCTAAAAAAAATTAAAAGATGCTACCACAGTTAACAAGATTAAAAACGAGACCATTGGCCTCCACCGAGGAGGGAATTATACTTCAAACAACCTAGAAAATAGAAGAGTTTTTAATTCAGAATTTGCAGTGACAAAGCCATTTTTAATTCAGGCGGCAGCGCATTCCAAAGGCGAGGACCAGTTAGCGAATGCACGTTCGCCCTTGTTTTTGAGCTGGGTCTTTGGGACTTTTAATAGAAACTGATCAGCAGAATACAAGTGTCTGGAAGGAGTGTAGGCCACAATCAGTTGAGATAAATAGTGGGGGCCTAGGCCATGTAGGGCTTTATACACAAAGAGAAGGTTTTAAATTTTAAGGTTTTAAAGATTTTAAATTCAATACTTTCCTATAAACACTCTATATTTCTGTTTCTGAATCACCTGTAGGACACACTCTCTCCTCTCCGTATGCACCAGATACTTTCCTATAAACACTCTATATTTCTGTTTCTGAATCACCTGTAGGACACACTCTCTCCTCTCTGTATGCACCAGATACTTTCCTATAAACACTCTATATTTCTGTTTCTGAATCACCTGTAGGACACACTCTCTCCTCTCCGTATGCACCAGATACTTTCCTATAAACACTCTATATTTCTGTTTCTGAATCACCTGTAGGACACACTCTCTCCTCTCCGTATGCACCAGATACTTTCCTATAAACACTCTATATTTCTGTTTCTGAATCACCTGTAGGGCACACTCTCTCCTCTCTGTATGCACCAGATACTTTCCTATAAACACTCTATATTTCTGTTTCTGAATCACCTGTAGGACACACTCTCTCCTCTCCATATGCACAACAATTTCTTCTCAACACTCCATTTCAGCCTGATCTAATCTGGAAACCTAACTATTGTGCGTAAATGTAACTATTGTCAGTTAAGTGGCTAATTCGTACGAATTTGTGCGAGTTCAGTCGTAAGAAAATGTACGATTTTGAAAAGCGTGGTACCAAACCCTGCCCCTAAACCCAACCATCATGAGCAAATCATACTAAATTGTACGAATGAGATCATATGAATTCATTAGCCACTAAATCAAAAAGTTAAGAATTGCTGTGAGATCGTGTTGATGTTTCTGTTTCTGAATCACCTGTAGGACACACTCTCTCCACTCCATATGCACCAGACACTTTCTTATCAACACTCTATGTTTCAATAAAACATTGTGCAAATCTTGGTGTACTTTGTGCACATGAGTGGGCTTGACAAAACACCTGTAGATGACACACTATTTTCCCCTCTGTATGCACCTGAAACCTTCTTATAAGCACCCTATGCTTCTTAGAAAACTCTGCAATTCTGAGTGTGCTTCACACAGGTTAGTGGGCATGACAAACCACTCACCACTCTGATGGTTTGAAATGCATCTTTTATTGTCATTTCTAAGTCACTTAGCTAAAAGCATCTACTAATTGAGTAAATATAAATGAGTATTATATCAACGTAATTGTGAGCCTTGTTCTGTGGGCAGTCATTCCATTTAATTCAATTCAATTCAATTCAAGTTTACTTGTATATCACTTTTCACAATAACGAAAAATGATTTATTAATGAATAATTAATTGTAGCCTACCGTTTCAACTACCTGACCCGCATGGTCTTTGTGTCACGGTTGCAGGTTTGTGCGCTTTCCGGAGTGTCTGTTTTGTCACGTGGGTTTGTTTTGTTTTGGTTGTCCACGTGTATTTGTTATGGTCACGTGTCATGCCGGTACTCAGCTGTTTTGATTAGCCCGACAGCTGAGGTTCATTAGTGTGTCTATATCTGGGCAACAGTTCTATGTTTCCTTGTCAGTTCGTTGTGTTTGCTCATGTATGTCTGTCTGTGCTCAGGACTGTGAGGAGTGTCTGCTGAACCTGATTTCGTCTGTCTGTCTCCCGGTTGCTACCACCCTTACCCCTCGTTCTCTCACTCATTTTTCCCTGTCCTGTCTGGTTATTTTGACTGTGTCAAATAAACTTTTTACTTGCATCTTTGGATCCTTACCCGTATCTTATTATTGTGACACTTTGCCCATAAACAAATCATAAATAAATAAATAAAAGTTACACACATAATTAACACATGTCAATCATTTTTTCAGCAGGACTCTGGCATGAATAGGCACGATGGCTTCGTCTATCGGCCCGACCTTATTTACTACTACTTATTTAAAATGAGTTGAAACAACACAATTCTTAAGGTTTTCTCTGGGCAACTTTTTGTTTTATGTTCAATCCATTTAAATTTGTAAAAATGGTTTACTTAATCGATTTGTGTTTGGACAACATGAGTGTGAAACCCAGCATTTTTTTACAGTGTACTTATACTTTTTTGTAAGGAATGGAGGAAGATCTTTCTCTCTAAATGTAGAAATAGATGTGTTGATATCTTTTTGATTGCAATGTTAAACGTTTGAGCTCACGCGGATCGCTTGTCTTTACATACAGAACAAGTTACTTGAACTCAGAGATAAAGCAACAGGTTGTACTAATCCGTTAATATAGTAAGATCAGTTATTTTTCCAGACCAGGAAATTACTTGGTCTTTTGAATTATTAGACAATAAATTGTAGGCTCCAACAGACGAGCAGTTCAATTTAATGTAATTTTAGTTCGGCTACCATTAATTATAATGTCAACCCAAATATTTATAATTAAATGATATCTTGTTATTATTTCATTATTAATATTAAAAATTTTATGAGCTTAATTCGCTACATCGTATACCTGAGAATGTTTCAAACTTTGATAGCGCTTTATTTTAGTTCATGGAGAACTTTTATGCATTGTTAAAAACATTTTGATTCGATTTGAAAAAAAGGGCTTGGAACAACATAAAAGTGAGTAAATAATAATACAGTTTTTTATGTTTGGGTGAACAGTTTCCTTTATAAAATGCTGTATTGTTTGCTAAATATAAATGCAGCACAATCGATTGTAGCATGGCTTATGAATCCTGCATCTAGTGCTTAGCTTTTGAATTATGTAAAAGTCAGCCTTGTGAACTCATTCTCCTGGCATTATTGAGAGAAATATTGTTTTACGGCCAGGCTAATATCTTCACTTTTCTGTCTGTGTGTGTTCCAGAGGCCAGTTGCCAATTCACAAGTCTTAGAGCAACATAGCTCAGTTTGCTCCCTGTACGCTTGAAAGATTGTTTGGGAAAGCTTCCCGATCAGAAGCTTTCTAACTCAAACTCACAAAGCCGACAAGAGAGTTTGAGAAGGGAGAGATGGCAGATATAAAGGGACAATATACAGAGTAGTGAAATGGTTGGAGCTGGGGAAAAACAAGTGATAACCATCAAGAATGAAAGAATGATATTTATAATAAAAGTTAGTATTTTTGATTTGTAAATGTAGTTACTGTATTTAAAAAATGAGTGGGTGGGTTTTCATCACCCTGTGTTTGTGCACATTTTGAAATATCACATGAGAAATGAGTTACTGTATGTAAATGTAAAATTTTGAATCGATTTTCACCACGATTGAGGTGTTTTTGGACTTTACACATACAGTTGAAGTCAGAATTATTAGCCCCCCTTTGACTTTTTTTTTCTTTTTTAAATATTTCCCAAATGATGTTTAAGAGAGCAAGGCAATTTTCACAGTATGTCTGGTAATATTTCTTCTTCTTGAGAAAGTCTTTTTTTTATTGCGGCTAGAATAAAATCAGTTTTAAATTTTTTTTAAATCCATTTTAAGGTCAAAATTATTAGCCCCTTAAAGCTAATTTTTTTTCGATAGTCTACAGAACAAACCAGCATTATACAATAACTTGCCTAATTACCCTAACCTGCCTAATTAACCTAATTAACCTAGTTAAGCCTTTAAATGTCACTTTAAGCTGTATAGAAGTGTCTTCAAAAATATCAAGTCAAATATTATTTACTGTCATCATGGCAAAGATAAAATAAATCAGTTATTAGTAATGAGTTATTAAAACTATTATGTTTAGAAATGTGTTGAAAAAAATCTTCTCTCCATTAAACAGAAATTGGGGAAAAAATAAAAAGGGGGATAATAATTCTGACTTCAACTGTATGTGATTAATCAGCTGTTTATGCTTGCTTTGTTTACCTTTGATTACTAGGTTACCAATACTACAGTAAGCCACTGAAACAACTTTATGCGAAAAAACAAAACTAAATTGCGTTTGGTATTTTTTTTTTTTTGTGAACTTTTGAAAAGATTTACTTCATGTTAGGACCAAATTAGAAACCCGGCTTGTAATTTTAGGGTTAAAGTTAGTAATGTAGCTCTCAGTCTTGGGCAGTAGCGTTGCTACAAGTAGTGACGCTACTAGCTTAACTACATTTCTCAGTAGCGTGGCGGTAGCATCGCTACTTTATAAATCCAATAGCTTTTCAGTAGTGAAGCTATTATTTCAGTCAAGTAGCGCAGTATAGCGTCCACATAAGCTACACTTGCCGATCGTGGATCAATAAGTGACAGCACCGACATTTAGCGGATGAAAGTAAATCCATACAATTGTGAAAATGATGATTCCTTATTCTTTCTGTTTTACAGTGGTTGGCAACAAACTTTTTGGTGCGTTACTGCCACCTCTCGCTCTGGTCGTTGACGTTGCTAATCAATTAGGCTAACACGAGAAATTTGCTTGATGGAAAGATGACTGAGGGAGTGGAATTATATATAGTTTACTGTAGTAAAGGCTAAAGTATACTATGGTAATTACTGTTAGTCCATGATAGTTACTACTACATTATGTAGCGTAATTTATTAATTAAGGGTTGTAAATATACAATCTAATATAATGCTTATTCCTAATATTTATCTTTACTATAAATTACTATAGTATTTTAAATGTGTAACACCTCGTTTTATTGTATTTTTTGTTTTTGCCGTTATATACTATAATTTGTTTCTGTTTGGTACAACATATTATTTGCAGTAAATAACTGAACCGAACAGTTATGCCTTATATGTTTCACTGACAGTTTTTTCGATCACTAAGATATGATTGACTTGGATTTAGGTTGCTTCGATTTAAAAATGAAAATTGAAAACGATAGTTTAGATGTAGCTAAGCTACTTTTGCCAAGTAGCTTTTAGCTTAGCTTGCTACATTTCACAGAGGGTAGCTTTAAGTGTAGTTAAGCTAACATTTTAAGTAGAGTAGCTAATAGCTTAGCTCACTACATTTTTCAAGTAGCTTGCCCAACACTGCATTTCAGTTCTTTCTGTTGAACTGAAATTGAGCATTTTATCTCCCTTTCCTCAACTAAAATTCTTTACAAAAACCAACAAGAAATTAAATATATTAAAATATGTTTTATACTACAGTAGATATATACTGTAAATATGTATTACAAAATGTTCACACTGCTTTCCCAAAATTGTAAAACACAAATTGGATAATACACGGATAACAAGGACACCTTAAAATAAAGTGTTAACAAGTTTTATATATATATATTTCACACTTATATTGCTTGATATTAAGAGCAGGTTTGGCATGCAGTCCTGGGAGAGAACCCTGAGCTCAGATATAGTTGAGCCCAGGGCTCCCGCCTGGTCAATTAGCAAATAAGAGGGTCCGAGATCAGGTAGTTCTCGAGAGCTCCCCTTGGTAAAGGGGGAGATGGGGTGGATTGGGGTATTCTTCAAAAACGAAGATAAGGGAAGTAAGGTGAAATGGGCTATTTATTGTAGGTTTAATCTGATTGGTTTATCAATGATTGCAGATGAGAGACTAGCCGCGATCAATCATATCATGTGCTCTTCTTGAAATTTTTTATTCTACCTGATCAACTTTTTGATTTAGTGGCTATTTTGTATTCATTTGTATGATCTCATTCATACATTTTAGTACAATTTGTTCAACCCCAATGAGGGACAGGGTTAGGGTTAGACCTGTTTTAAAAAAAGATATATGCATTTTCATATGAATAAAATTGTATGAATGTGTTCAAATTAACTACTTATCACACAATACGTAAAATAGTAAAATTTTCACACTATAGGGCTAATGAAAAGCATTGTTTTGCAATCTCAAACAGGAGAAAATGAATGTAAACTCTTCAATTGAAAAACTTGCTCTTGCTTGCTGTATAGAAATAGAACATTCACATTCTGTGTCCATCTGATAATTGAAAGATTCCATGGATCATTTTGTTGTTTGATGTGCAGCATATGTGATAAAGGAGTTCCTTTCTTTTATCTGCCATGATTAGAAGCTCTATATTAGCTTTAACATGTGTGCCGATAAAATCTTTATTTAAGATCATTTTCACAGACCTCATGATATAATCATTACGTTAATATATAAATGTCTTTCTTTCCCAGTCGTGAATTTCATCTTTTTATACGTTGTCTTTGTCACCAGTTATTTTCTCTATCATATTCTGAGCCCTTCTTTCCATGGTTCATAGCATTAATTCCTAGACTGCAGCTATTTTCTTCTTTACAATATTCAACCCCTGTCACCCCATTGGAGGCAGTGTCATAGTTTGAATAAACCATGCTGCATAAACAGGGCAAGAGTGCAGTCCTTTGAGCAAATATGCATCGAAAGCTCAGAGGAGCCGTCAGATAGGATGGGACTGTAAGTGAAGTCTCCAAGGCTGTCTGCAGCAGCCGAAAGCATTACACGCATCCCTTCCAAACATCCCTGGAGGCAGTCAGCAAGCCTGAGGCTTTTATGAGCATAACCCGTGACATATCGGTGAATAATGTTGTGGAGCCCATTAAGGCCAGCTGTGTAGCATGCTGTAAGCCAGATGCATTGTATTGAAGCTCTGATCAAACTGCTGCCGTTTCCTCCCACATGTGAAATGACTTGAAGGTCTGACCACCTTATGTTTTCTTTACCCCACAGTTTTCTGAGGTACAGTTTTTTTTTTCAGATGAGAAGGTTGATGGCGAGAAGAGTTGAAGCGATTTTGAGCGCTCAGACTGTTTTCCCTTCAGCTATTACAGAGACTGCGCTTCATTTCTGTGGCGGAATAGAAGTAAATAACCTGGAATGGAAAACTGTGGAATAAACCCAGACGTATGAGTCTATTTTGCAGTGAATTATGAATTTTAAACTTCAGGCTTAATGTGTTTTCTGTGTCAAAGCTGTTCGTCACGTCCTTCCAAATGGTTTTTAAATGTCCCCTGTATTGTAACGCAATTCACTCTCATTTAAACGTTCACAGATGGCTTGAGACACAGCGGTTTCCAACTTAAATGGTTTTCAGCCAGGTTCAGACCTCCAATTTGTTCAAGTTATTCTTTCTCTTAAGCAGTTGTCAAAGTAGCTTTCTGAAGAAAAATTCTTGATTTCTTCAACTTTTTCATCACTGTGTTCTTGTTTTTCTTTCCCTCCCTCAATTATCTTCCCTAAAATCTCCATCTTTGACCTTTTAATGCCTCTGATAGTAAGAAAAGAGTTGAATAAAAACTCTGGCATGATTTTCATATGAATACACTCTTGTGTGACCTTGTAGGGTGGCATTAATTCAACAGTCTCCCACTGCTGCACTAATAATCCGTTCCCATATGCTGCAAATCCCTCGCAGCTTCCACTACAAACAATTCTCCCAGCAGTCTTTACCACACGACTCCCCGGTCTCTGGTCCAGATGTTCTCTTAGTGCTGCTTTTTAAAATTCAGGAAGTGGATCAGGAAATAATTAAACTCTACGACAAGTGATGCGACCCCAATTACCTCGTTCCATTGTGGTCGTGGCAACACGGGCAAGATGAAGAGGAGAAACGACTGAGCTTTCCATTTGAGGAATGAACATTTTTAGGGGTGTGTGGGAGAAAAAAGGACATCTTGGGTCTTTCCCTGTTTTAATTTCTTTTCCTGTCAAAAATGGTGCTAGAAACGAGAGGCATCAAACTGAAATGAATAAGTATCTGTCAGTCAGGGGGTTTCAGATCTGTGACACTTGATTTCTCGGTCTTGACATGATTAGGATGGCATGACATAGCTTGTTATGGTTACTGCAATATGTGTAATGTTTTCACATGCGCAACCCTGGGAGTTTCACTGATTCTTACTTGCTTGCCCTCACTATGCCGGATGCATCATGTTTCGAGTGTCAAGTTATGTCTTTCACATTCGTACTCATTGAAAGGAAAAATTTAGGAGGAAGCTGATGTAACAATCCAACTTTAAATATGGACCAGTTATATGTTACAAAAAAACCAAGCATCTGTCAAAATGTCAGATTAAAGGAATATTTCATCCAGGAATGAAAATCCTCTACTCACTCTCTTGAATTGCTAAACCTGTATTTCAAAACGAGAAGTTTAGCAGGATGTTGTAATTGCTCTTATGTGAAAGGGGATTTAAAAAAATATATATATAAAAAAGTAATTTATACTACTTATACATGATATGAATTAAGTTTTCTGAAGCCATATGTATATATTACAATATCACAATACACACAACACCATGGGTGACATATCGTAGTTCAAAAGAGGACAAATTGTTGGTGTGTCTCACTGTGACCAAGACAGCAATTTATTTGTGATGTATTAAGAGCCACGGTGTCCAGGGTAATATCAGAGTAACTTCAAGTAGAACGAACTGTGGACGCAAGAGGAAGCTGTCTGAAAGAAATGTGCTAATCCAAGTGCTAACTCGGATTTAATGCAAACACCATAAAACCACAACTTACTGCAGAATTAGATGTGCACCTTAACTCTCCTGTTTCCACCTAAAATGTTGATCGGGAGCTCTACAGGGTCAATATGCATGGCTGGGCTGCTATAGATAAACCTTTGGTCACTCATGCCAATGCCAAATGCCAGTTTCAATAATGCCAGCAGCAAAAATCTTAAGCTGTGTACTATGTGAAACATGTGTTCTCTGATGGGTCCACCTTCATTTTTTTCACATCTGGGAGAGTTACGGTGTGGAGAAGCCCCAAAGAAGCATACCACCCGGTCTGTTGCATTGCCAGAGTAAAACAAAGGGTGGACACAAACATTCCCTAGACTCAATACTTGTGCTAGATGACACTTCCAAGGACTACTGAACCATTTTGGAGGACCATGGCTCAAACGTTGTATCCAGATGATAATGCACCACAACAAGACTGCTGATATAGCGGTTTGATGTACATGAAATTGAAGTTGTACATCTCCCCTGACCTGCACAAGTATCAGATCTAAATGTTATTGAGCCACTTTGGGGTTGTTGGAGGAGCGAGTCAGGAAACATTTTTCTGAACCAGCGAAACGTGATTAACTGGCCACTTTTCTGCCAGAAGAATGGCTCAAAGTCCTTCTGGCCACTGTGAAGGACTTGTATGTGTCTCTCTCAAGACAAACTGATGCTGTATTGGCCGCAAAAGGAGGACCTACACCATACTAATGAATTATTGTGGTCTAAAACCAGGTATTTCTGTTTCATTGTCCAACCTTGTGTATATATGTATGTACTGTATATGTAAATATGTGTACCGTATATACTCTTCAACAGTGATACCAGCATACACTTTTCCAGTTTGCAAATGGCTGTCCTCTTCTACTTCTACTTCCTCTGCACCATCCACACTTCCTCTCTCACTTCTAAGCTGAGCTTACATGGATGCCTCTGGCATTCACAGTGAGCACTGCAGCTCCAGCAGATGGTGAAGAGCGGGAGAAGCCAAGAGATTAAAAGGGGGTTTCTCTTGTACTTCCTTTCCCAGTGTTCTTTGATCCTCCACATTTTTGTGGCATATTTGGGATTCTGCTCTCAGATGGGTAGAGATTGATGCCTGCTCTTATTTCGATCTCACTGGAGAGGCAGGTATCATCAGTAGCATCTGTTGTTCAATACACTTTTGTTTATTTTTGGTTTTTGCCACTGCCTGCCTGCACTGTTTTTGAAAAGCTGTCAATCCACTACGCAAGGTGAAACCTTTTACAATATCATAATTTGATGTTGCCTTTTCACTAGTATACATTCAATTTGTACTCGAAGTGCTTTGACAAGCTTGAATATTTTTAATAGTATGAAAAGTCCTTATTACTCTATTCATGTGTATTTCCCTTTTTTAGCCATTTTTGCTAATGAAACAAATGTAAAGAACTTCCCTTTAATTAGCTCATTTCCCCCACCACTTAAAACAATTTTACACTAAACCCTTAAACCCTTAAATCACAAAAATTGCCTTTGGGAATACAAAAATCTGGTTATGAATTTTAACCACTGCATAATTTCCAACATTTTTTGGGACAAATGATTTTAGCGTTTCACTACTTTTGTAGTGTGAATGAATGCGAGAAACAGTGTTTACAATTGTTTTTAATGGAAACTCTGCTTGAAAAGTAGCTAATGTTGCTAGATGACCCCATGGATAAATTTGCATATTTTTGTATCTGGTTGTATCATATGTGTTTATTAAAGTGGTATTTATATTTGCATGGTGTTGTCAAAAGTGTCGTCTTTAGTACCAATTAATAGTAAAATTTAAAAAACTTCCATTTACCGATAACGTTTGAGTGTCGTTTTTAAACACCACTTATTGGCCATTGTGTTCACGTGCTCAACAGAAATGACTGTGATTTGCCGTGAATGTTATCGTCCACCACTCTTCATCAGCACTGTTCACTGAGTGCAAATACAGATACATGGACATGGAGCATTTCAAAGCCGCGTAGATCAGTTGATCCATCAGCGGATCTCTCATATGTCAGCTAATAACCAGCTGATCAATGCCACTTTAAAACAGTGTTTATGTATGTGTGTTTGCGCTTGGTGGACAGTAGTGAACTGATGACCTTCACAGCCAGTCATTTCTGTTGAGCATGTGAACACAATGGCCAACCAGCAGTGTTTAAGAAACAGCGCTCAAATGTTAGCAAGAAATTGGTGTTTTTAAAACTTCAGTGTATGTGTGTCAGTTCAATCAAGTTTGTTGTTGTCCAAACACGGTGTAGATATGGTAATAAAGAAACTTTATTTCTTGTATTTCAACAAAGCTCTGCTATTGTGAGTAATATACTGTACGTGCAAGAAAAGAATAAACTGTCAAATTAAATTGTTTCAATTCAATACAAAGGAGAAGCAGATGTATCATTGTTCTGTGAATAATACATCCTACACATGCACAGCTCATTCATGTCTGTGTGAAGCAGTGCTGCGGTCAACAGAACGTGCTGAAGTTGACATTCACTGAACAGAGCTGACGCAGGAAGAGATGTGACTGTACTCTGAAAGCAATACCTTATGCTCGCAATACTTTAATAATAATAATAATAATAATAATAATAATAATAATAATAATAATAATAATAATAATAACAATAATACCTTTTATTTATTGGTGCCTTTTAAAGCACTCATGGACATCATAAAAATACAAGCAGTAAAAAAACAATCAACATGATATTAAACCAGCAAATCATTAAAAGCTATCCTAAACAAACGTTTTTATCTGAGATTTAAAATTGAAATTACTGTCCACCTGGCGAATGTGCAAAGGCAAGGAGTTCCATAACTTTGGTGCTTTACAACTAAAAGCCGTACCACCAAATGACTTCATCTTAAAGTTCAATTAATTCAATTATTCATAATAATAATAATAATAATAATAATAATAATAATAATAATAATAATAATAATAATAATAATAATAATAATAATAATAATTAATAATAATAATTAATTCATTCATCTTAAAGTTCATACAATTCAGCAGAAGATGATCTCTGTGAGCGCACAGGAGTGTACAAATGAAGAAGATCAGAAAGATAGTGAGGTGCCAAGTTATGAAGAGCTTTGTATGTTATAAGGAGGATTTTGTATTGTATACGATAGTGAACAGGGAGCCAGAGCAGGTGAAAGAGAATTGGAGTTATGTGATCAGAAGCACACGAGGAGGTAGCTATCGTAGCTGCTGAGTTCTGAATTAACTGTAGTCTATGAAGTTGCTTATCAAATAGAAGAGAGTTTCAGTAATCAATCCGTGATGTAACTAAAGCATGAACAAGCACTTCAGTACTTTGTTGAGATAGTGAAGAGCAAAGTTTTACGATGTTATGCAAATGAAAAAAGGCAGAACGTGAGATATTACTAACATGTGAAACCAAAAAAGGTATAACCCCAAGACTTATTACATGGTTTGAGAAAATGACTGGGGAGTTATCAATGAACAGGGTAAAAGATTGAGCTTTACATAAAACAGACTTAGAGCCAACCAGGGGTGCGTTTCCCAAAAACATCGTTAGCCAACTAAGGTTGCAAGTTGTGCTGTTACAACCATAGTTCGTTGAATTGCTGTTTCTCAAATCCATCGTTCCAATGAACATTCGCAAACTTGTGCACTTGCAATTACACCTCTGGAGCTGTAGTTAGAAACATAGTTCCTGGCTGTGTTCTATTCTCACTTATCCCCTATGCCCTATTCATTTAGAACATTTTAACATTTAAACTTGGCATGATTAAAAATAATAAAGCATTAAAGTCATCTCTCTTAGGTGTAATTTGCTTTCAAAGTATTTTTACAGTTCAGTTTGAGTGATCTTCATGTTTACAATTGTGCTCCTTTCGCAGTGCACTTTGAAAACATTGATGTGATTTTGAACACAGCCTTATGACGAAAGCTATTTAATTTAAGTAATCGTCTCCAAAGCTTGGGAAAACAAAAAACATAGCATATGTTACTGCTTTTAATTTATTGTGGGTTTTCTATTAAGTATCTGTTCTGTATATGACATGGACATTTCTGCAGTAGTTTTCATCTGTCAAATTGTAAAAGTAGACTTATTAAAAAATATAAAAATAAATAAACAATGTCCTACCTAATCATAATAATAATAATAATCATCATCATCATTAATATTATTAATATTGTTTTTAAAGTAGGATTTTTTCATTTCCTAATAAATAATAAATATAAATTTCATTTCTTAATAAATAGCCTCATTATTTATTTATTTATTTATTTATTTATTTATTTATTTATATGATTTATATATGATATTAGACTACATGTTAGCTTTTGTAAGTGATTTTATGTTCTAGAATAGGACATGGAATATTCTCAATAATATTTGTAAAGTAAACATAGGCCCTATGTCTTCCATTTACATATATTTCAATTAATATGGAAAATGAGTGCATGTTTTTTTAGCAAAACTAATATTGGATTTTTTTTTAAATGCGTGTGCATGTAAAACAATACAATTTGCACAAAGAAATTATAGGCTTCTTCTCTAAAGAAGTTACTCCTCCCCGTTTTGGGCGTTTTACATTATAACTAACGTGGTTCAAACGATGGATCTGCGACAGAGAAACTACGGGTTTTGGGAAACACTCGTCACTACATCGTTCTTTCCAAACCGATGCATCGTACTATAAAGGTCAGCTGCGAGTTATGTAGTTGTTTGGGAAACGCACCCCAGAAGGGCTTCAGTTTTACTGGCATTTGTAAAACTTTGTTCTAAAAGTTTATAGTCACTATTTTGGAATAAAGTTACTAAGGGGTCTGAAAAGTTGTTATTCTAGTGACAAAATCTCCAACTTCTTCTCCACCACTAGTGAGAAGTTTGTGAAATCATCTGTATTTCTGCATTGACTGTCTATGACCAAACTATTCAATTCAATTTACCTATAGCGCATGTCTTTGGACTTGTGGGGGAAACCAGAGCACCCGGAGGAAACCCACGGCAACAGGGGGAGAACATGCAAACTCCACACATTAATGCCAACTGACCCAGCCGTGGCTCAAACCAGTGACTTTCTTGCTGTGAGGCGTTCGTGCTACCCACTGCACCCAAACATAATTAATAACTATGAATTTTCTTCCAATAGTCTAATTCTTGTCAAAAATTATTGTGTTGGTATAGTTGTGTGTGATTTGGTCTTTGTTTTGTTGCATCATATAGCCTTAATGTAGCATGAAGTCATGAACTACCATTGTAACATTCTCCTGTAAATTGTACTAATACACTTACTTTTTATAGCTAAGGGTCCAGACTCTAAGGCAGAAAGACAGTCCTAAATCATAATGCTCCTCCAGGATTTTTCCAATTTAATAACAGTTCACCAGAAGTGTTGTGGAACAAACGTTGTGGTTTTGGGAAAACATGAACGATGTCTTAATATTTTCTTAGACAGCAGTGGTCTTCTTTTCATGAATGCCATTGTTCAGTGGTTTGTGGAAACGTAAACAAAGACGACTTCAGTATTGAAGTCTTTTGTTGTTAACCTTGATTTCTAACTCGCTTCCTTCAGGATTGCCTGTTGTGTTTCTTGAATGGTCTTCTCAGAATGTCCCCTCTGGAGGCACAGCATTACGGTATAGGCTATAGAAACAAAATTAACCACATTTGTAGACAGAGATCTATGGATTAATTAAGGTCTCTGGCAATCGTACAGTATCCTTTTACAACGTCTCTGTAATGTGCCTTTTAAGCTATTAGATTCCTCTCAAATTCAGACCTTGAGACTGAGGGCAAAAGATCTGAACGGTTGTTGCTAGATCGGGTATGGTTGCTGCCGGATGTTAATTAATTAAATAATTTTTATTATTTATTAAATTTCCCATTTATTGTATTTTATTAACTCCTACACCCACCCCAACCCTAAACTTAACTGTCACAGTAACATAAAAACAGTATTTGTATTGAGTATTATTTATGCTATCTATTAAATTACCCAATAAATAGTATTTTTTAATGCCTACCCCCACCCCAAACCCTAAACCCAACCGTCACAGTACTGTAAAATATAAATTATTGTTATACAGTGTCATAAAAAAATGCTACTATAATTGATCTACATACCGCACTTTCTGCTGGCCGCGTATCCGATCTAGACTTTACCGATCTGAACTCTATTAAAGCTTTCAATGGCCAAGATTATGATAAGTGTTAAATGTCACGGTTGTAAACACTGTCTTTACTAAGATGACCAGATTTGTTAGTACTTAAAACACATCCAATCTCATTTCCTTATTTGAATTTTGGACAAGCCGTGCCAGAGTTTCACTTACTTTTTCCATCCTTTTTTGACTTAAATACAGATCCATTCATCCAACAACCTATCAATTCATCTATCCTCCCAAAATATAACACATTTTCCAACATGATATCAAATTCAATTCATAACATCGACATTGAAAGACAGCACCAAGACTTTTAAGTTGTACTCACTTGTAGGAGGTCTATATGGCTTTATCTTCCCAAGTTATATTATTTATCCACATATTATTTCCGAAGGGGTAGCAGACCAGCATGGCCTCTGCTCAGTCTTGGTATTAGAGTGCTATGTGAAATGGCTGTTCTCTGATAGCCAGTGTCTGGGGAGCCTCTTTTTGCTCTCATTAGAGCCCTGCAATTTATAGCATGGATGGCCCTGAATTTCATGCTTCAAAGTGGAGGAGAGTCTGTGGACGTTCTGTAAATTAGCCTTCATGACAGGGGGAAACATGGACCTGTTAGTGAAATCTGTCTCATTTACCCTCTCTCTCTCATATATGCAAGTTCTCTCTCTCTTTGTTTCTTTTTTATTTGCTTGTATACTTTCAACTGTTTAACTATACATTCATCTACTATATGTTAAAACAGAAATATTTATGTTGTGTAGGGCAATGTGCAAATTATTATAAGTGTGTTTTGGTAGAGTTTTTAAATTCAGAGGAAAAACATACACTGTCACTGTTGTTGATCTGGCACAAGACAGCAAACATGGGGAGACTATAAGCAGAAATAATTAACAAACAAACAGGTGAACATAAACTAATAATGGGCTAACAAGGAGGGTAGGACTAGACAAAAGACAGGAGAGCACATGACACAAAGAAACAAGACAAGCCATGTGCTCGCATAAAACAAGACTAGAACACACAGCCAATGAGAGAACTCATTAACCACGTGTTCACATGAGACAACACTAAAGCACGCAGCCACAATGTAAACACCGAGCCACGTCCTTAGACAACACCAACATAAACCGAATGCAAGACACGAGCACACGATAAATGAAAACACTCACCGTGCACTCACACATGCAACATGCCTGTTCCGATCCCAGCGCCAACCGAAACCGACTAGACTGGAGCGCTAAAAGCGAAACACCATGCCGTGACCGAAACAACAAACACACTAGTACAAGAGCAGACATTCAGAACACGTCCGGACCTTGTGTGCCGGCATCAAGCGGAAGCACGCACTGCCAAAGCGCAGCCAGGGACTGTTTTCCATCCAAAAATGCTAATTAACTTTATGTGCAAATCTGGATTATTGCATCAAAGCTGTGCGAATGAAGCAGCGTTTCTATCCAACGAGTCAAATTGAACAAAATTGCCACTTCCTTCCACTTCGCCAAATATCAACAGTAAAAACAAAATTTGCTGCGGTAGGAGATGCTGCGTGAATCTTTTCTTCATTTAATAAAAGACATGCTTCTCATAAGGCTATCCTGACATGCAGTGTCAGAATCCTGACATACTCACTGTAAAAAATAATATAACAAAATGACATTGCAACAAAAGCTTTTATGTTACTTTAACTTATTTTAATAATTCAATCAGGTTTCAACCAAGCAGCAACCTCCTGCTCTCCCTCGTGAAGCAAATACGGAAGTAACTGAAACTGCAATTCATCAAAATTCTGCTAGTCCTGGCTCCATAATAGAGTTTACAGCCTGGTACAAAGAACAGTTTTGGTTCAAATAGCTGATAATACCCTTCATGACAACCGTGAGGGGGTGAATTTTTTTATAACTCATCTGTTTAATTTTTATTTAGTTGAATTAAGTCTGCATAATTAGTGGCGTGGCCACTTGAATGACAGCTACTGTAGGTCTCGCTAGTCGCCATCACATCACCTCAGCTGATTCCGGCTGATTAGCCACTGAACTCACATCGCATTTTTGTTTTGTTTTATGTGGCTTTACACAGTTGTTTTGGAATTATTTCTTACAATTATCAGATGGCATGCTATGTGCTCTTAATTGTGCTCACAGACCATTCAAGTGGCCTCCATTTCCCTGGTGAGTAAAATTACATACTTATAAACCATCTCTATAAATATATTTGTGTTATTTAAATTAATTTATCATTTATAATTTTCTTTTGAACTTGGATGCACTCCACAATCTGACAGGTAGATTAGCTGTAGGCTCTAGAACAGTCATCTCAAGGGTTGTCATGTGTTATGCCTGAATTTCATAAATAGTCTTGCATTTACTAACACAGACTATATTTTAAGTGTTTGGAAGTAATTCACGTTTTCCTCCTGTACAAAAACGTCATAATATTAATGCTTAGTGGCTCAATGTATTACAACAGTGTTTTTAAAAGTCTAAACACTTTGATATATTGATATACGTAGTATAAAACCAAGCACATGTAGTCAGAACACAAATGAGGTGATAAAGTATTAAGCGTGTCTCCCAAAGAAATCCTGTCTAAGAAAAATGCTAGCAGGCATCTGTAGCTCCGCTCATGCTTCGCCTCTTTGCTCTTGTTTGGTATCCTCCGGTCGGTGGATGATGCGAGAACAAAATGACGACGGTTGGCCGCGCCTACTTGTAGCTTCTCTTGCATTCTTCAGAAACCTATGGGTGACGTCACAGATACTACATTCATATCTTTTACAGTCTGGTTTGAACTTATTTTTTAAGTTAAACAAAATTTAACTCACTATATTAAGTTAAGATAGCTAGAAAAGATTGTTTGATTTGATATAAAATTTAAGGCAGTTAGATTTTTTTCTTACAGTGCTGATTATAGCTACAAAGATATGTTTTTTTTTATTTTCATAAAAAAAAAGTGATTTTCCTTATGTTGCATTATAGGTCTGTGGTGTTTGCTTTAAGACACCTCCAGATTGATGATGTGCTTCTGAACCATACAATTTCAGCCCGCTGCTCACCAGATCTGAGCTCTTTTGTGAAGTCCATTTAAAAAAACGATAGCATCAGCCTCAATTATCCCCAAGTCAAATGTAAAGGTTTGATGGTCCATCCAGCACCTTTCGTTTAGCAAGGCGGCTTTGCCTTATAATTATCCGGCATATTTCTCCCTTAGAGTTTTAATGGCATTAGAGTGTGCTAAATGAAAACTCCATTTCGAAACAGTTTGTCTTCATATGCAGTCCTTTACAAAGAGTTGTATGCGCTCTATAGTTTGATTATAAGCCTGTGAATGAATGCTTCTGAATTCCATTAGATCAGAGCTCATCTTAGCACCACAGATTCTAAATCCCGTGTCTCATATCATATTCTAAATACATTTGACTGCTTAAATTTGCTGTTTTCTATAATTCAGTGATGTGTTTTATCATGGAAACAGCGGCACCTCATGCATTATTTGTCCTTCATCTCACTGCAGTCTCAGTAGTAATACAGTATGCATATGCTAATAGGTTTCTATTCATTGGGTTTGCTGGGCTGATGCACTGAGGGGATTCAGCCCTGAATGTGTGACCTTCTCCTTCTCCCGTGAATAGATGTGATGGATTTATAGTCCGATATAACCGCTCTCTCGAATGCTGAATATTTCAATCTTCTTAGTTCTCCTGAGACGCTGAAGACTGGCACAACATTGACAGCCCCCAAAATGCATGGTATCAGCCTTTGTGAGAAATCATTTGGGAGAGCATTTCTAATGTGTACAACAGTATACTGTAAATAGAATCAAATAGAAGTGAGAGGAAAACGTGGAAAGTCAAAACATTTGGTTGCTGTTAGGTAGTATAACGGTTTTATGAATTTTATAAATGTTTTGAAGGGGCGGCATGGTGGCTTAGTGGTTAGCACTGTCGCCTCACAGCAGGAAGGTTGGCATTTCTGTGTGGGGTTTACATGTTCTCCCAGTGTTTGGCGTGGGTTTCCTCTGGGTGCTCCGGTTTCCCCCATAGTTCAAAGACATGGTTTATAGATGAATTGAATAAACTAAATTGTCCGTAGTGTGCGTGTGGGTGTTTCTCAGTACTGGGCTGCAGCTGGAAGGGCATCCGCTGTGTAAAACATATGCTGGAATAGTTGGTGATTCATTCTGCTGTGGCGACCTCTGAAATTGAGACTAAGCCAAAGGGAAAAGAATGAATGATAAATGTTTTGATAACCACATACGCGCACAAAACATTATGACAGTAATGGCTTTTTTCAAAATTGCAGTACTTCCCATACATAAACTTCACTCCAGGTATATCAACGGCTGCCCAAGTATATTTGATGGCTTTTAAAAAAAAAAAATCCACCAAATGTAATCAAACATCCGCGTTTGAATAACCAGTAGAAAAATCTTCTCTCGCCCTACAAATTTAGTACTGCTCATTGTGTGTGCACGAGAACTGTCAACAACAATAAAACCTCAGAGATGCACCATTTTGAGGCTTAAACTGCATCCGGCGACCTGCATCCTAAAATCTCTGGGAGTTACTTTTGCTTTCGCAAGTTGTTGCGTTTTTGCATTACTCTTTTATTAAAGACTTCTTTCTGCTTGGCTTCACTGCTGACTGCACGCACAGCCACGAGACAAAAAGTAAATATCAGATTCTTTAATCTAAATGATTAAAAAACTTTACTGGTTACTCGGAGAGGATGGAATGACATCAAACTGGTGGCAAAATATATGTACACCATTAGAAATGGTCGGTCAACTCATTTGTTTTATTTAAATAATTACACCTTTTATTCTAATTATTATTTAATTATTAATAAATATCAATTTTAGAGATATAATCTGTTTTTATACATTTTTCCTGTAATTTATTTCTCATTTGCTGTATATGTTATTAATTTGATGATGTAATATATTGCATATTTTATACACATTTAAAACGCTTTGGCAATACTGTTCTAAATGTCTTGCCAATAAAGCAACCTAAACCTAAACGCATAATTTTTTGTGTCACATGTAGTTAACCATGTGTTAACCAGGATGTGTTTCAATCCGGCTTTCACTGCAAGTATATTTCAAACCTATGGGAAGCACTATAAAGGATTGCTTGAAACTGGAAAATAGGCAATATTGTTGAGTATTACGATAATGATATTTCTTACGATATAAGATTTCCATAGTAAAATGCTGTTTTAATTAGCTATTTCATTCATCCATTCATTCATTCATTCATTTTCATTTCGGCGTTATCCCTTTATTAATCTGGGGTTGCCACAGCTGAATGAACCGCCAACTGATCCAGCATATGTTTTTACGCAGCGGATGCCCTTCCAGCTGCAACCCATTATTGGGAAACCCACACTCATTCGCACACATACATACACTACGGACAATTTAGCCTACCCAATTCACCTGTACCGCATGTCTTTGGACTGTGGGGGGAAACCGGAGCACCCGGAGGAAACCCACGCAAACGCAGGGAGAACATGCAAACTCCATACAGAAACGCCAACGGACCCAGCACAGGCTCGAACCAGCAATCTTCTTGCTGTGAGGCGACAGCACTACCTACTGCACCACTGCGTTGCCCACTAATTAGCTATTTTTAAAAATAATTAATTTATATAATGATATTGAAATAAGCAGGGAAGAGATAATTTTAAGATCTGATTCTAAATCAGACTAAAAAGTCAAGGTGCAAACATTTAGTTTTCAAAACACTATGAACAAGTGAAAACCTCAGCAGATTTTCTGGTTTTGATTGGCTTTTGTCATTTTCCTCACTTTTCTTGACTCCCGCTATATTAGTATTTATTTTCAGCTCTGGTTTCACCTTTGGACCACTCAGAGAAGATGCAAACTCCACACAGACATGCCAACTGACCCAGCCAGGAATCAAACTAGCGACCTTTTTGCTGCGAGGCAACAGTGCTAACCACTGAGCCACCGTGTCACCCTTCTTTTGATTCTTTATATGAAATAAAATTATAAACTAAAACAACAACAGCACAGAATTTCTAAAAGAAACATTTCATACTGCAAAATCACTTTCAAAATCATAATGTCAGCTTTATGTGTCCGTGTCACCTTGCCATGTAGTGTATTGCATGTATATGAATGTGTGTGTGAGGATTTTTTTTATTACAGTGTTGGAAAGAGCTCTGCTGGAGGTGGCAGCCTCACTGTGCTCAATTTACGCTTTCTGTCGCTCCTCGTGAGGGTTGGAAAGGTGAATGAACACCTGACCCTCTGTTGCTTTTCATTTCTTTTGGTAAACCTATTAAAGTTCTCTCTGTGTGTACAGCGCACCCGCTGTACAGGGACCTACACACACACACATACACATGCACACACCCTGATGCTTCTGTTGTTGTTGGTGCAGGGATTCACGAGTGTTTATTGCAGGTCACTTACCTCGACCTGTGGCTCAGTGTAATTACATGATGATAAGTAAACTACCTGCTTCTCCTTTTTGTGTTCTTTTGGATGGAGGAAAGCAGTTGGAATGCATGAATAGAGATGTTTTGTTTGTTTTTTCAGCTGAGAATGAAATTATTTATTATTAGCTTAATTGTAGATTGTAATAGTGGTTATTATGCTAATTTGTTAGCTTTTTAGCTAAAAGCAGCTCAGAAGCTGTGAGTAAATTGTGTGCTTTGTGCTGTTCTCAGTGTCTGCAGGGACGTTACATTCCTTCTGGTGTTCTTTGCTTCATGTTATGTGTCCAGTGGTGTGGAAGAAATCACCTCAAGGCCATGTTTTGATGCATGTGTAAAGTAAATGAGCAGCTTACTGTACGTTGAACCATACATTGAACTACTGTAGTAAAGTGTGCAGCGTTCTGTACAGTATGTGGAAATTGCATTCTAATTTGAGTTAAATATGTCAGGGGATCATTTACAATTACATTTAGACTTTGTCAGCTTCTCTTTTCGTTGAACAAAATTGTATTTATATATCAAAGGATAATTGGCAGACCCCCTGCAGTGCCATCACAGACCCCCTAAGAGTTACAGGCTCCCTGTTGAGGATCCCCGATACATTCACACGATTTCAGTTCAGTAAAACAGACTATTTTTGAGTTTATATATTACTGCATGCATGTGCTGTAATATATTACTAACATTTATCCTCACCTTTTAAGTAATTATTACCACTACCCATTTATATCTCTAATTAAGAATGCGATAATAATGCCAGATAAATATAGCACAAATAGGCACCCATGAGAAATTGCCTGACTATTCTCTTTGTGTGACAAGTTTGCTAGCCAATTGAAAGAGCACACTCTCATTCTGCCCAATCACCATTGCTCAAACCAAACATGTGTAGCACCCACCATTAAAAAAAGCAAAGAAACAGCTTGATATAGTAAAGATGTTGTTTCCCTAGTCAGAGAGCTCATATAAACTGATTTCTTTCACCAGTGCCTGAGTTTAGAATAAATTTAGTTTAGATATATTATGCTCTTGAACAGACTGAGCACTCGAATTTATCTTTTTTTTTGTCTTGAGCCACTGTTTAAAACCTGACACTCTATTTCTATAAACCCTGTAACCACTTTCATGAGAATTCATGAGTATTTCAAATACTGTATATACTCACCGGCCACTTCATTAGGTACACCTATCCAACTGCTCATTAAGTTCTAATCAGCCAATCACATGGCAGCAACTCAATGCATTTAGGTATGTAGACATGGTCAAGACGATCTGCTGCAGTAAACCTAGCATCAAAATGGGAAAGAAAGGTGATTTAAGTGAGTTTTAACGTGGCATGGTTGTTGGTGCCAGACTGGTTGGTCTGAGTATTTCAGAAACTGCTGATATACAGGGATTTTCACACACAACCATCTCTAGAGTTTACAGAGAATGGTCAAAAGAAGAGAAAATATCCAGTGAGGTTAGAGGAGAATGGCCAGACTGGTTTGAGCAGATAGAAAGGCAGCAGTAACTCAAACAACCACTTGTTACAACCGAGGTATGCAGAAGAGCATTTCTGAAAGCACAACACGTCGAACCTTGAGGCAGATGGGCTACAGCAGCAGAAGACCAAAATAGATATCACTCCTGTCAGCTAAGAACAGGAAACTGAGGCTACAATTCACACTTCATGACCACAGTGTACCCATCTTCTGATGGCTACTTCCAGCAGGATAATGCGCCATGTCATAAAGCGCGAACAACCTCAGAATGGTTTCTTGAACCATCTTGGCAATGAGTTCACTGTACTCAAATGGCCTCCACAATCACCAGATCTCAATCCAATAGAGCATCTTTAAGATGTGGTGGATTCGCATCATTGATGTGCAGCCGACAAATCTGCAGCAACTACATGACGCTATCATGTCAATATGGACCAAAATCTCTGAGGAATATTTCCAGTACCTTGTACAATCTATGCCACAAAGGATTAAGGCAGTTCTGAAGGCAAAAGGGGGACCAACCAGTAGTAGAAGGTGTACCTAATAAACGATGACGATGAATGTATATATCTGTATATGATAATGTTGACAGACTTGTTTTGTTGGTAGTTGAAATCATCTTTTCAAATCTATTCTCATATAAGAATGTGTACAGCAAATTAAAATAGCAATTAGACCCATCTCCAATATCACGCTAATTTGAATAAAGTTTAGCAGTTTCTAACTTTTGGTTCTCTCTCTCCTTGTTCCAGTTGAACACCATTCCCAAAGTTCTGTGGGTAAGCCTCTCCAGGGCCCACTCATGCTCTGCTTGTATGGTTACCTTTTACCCAACTACATTGAGCCATTGAAATATCCCAGACCTCCAAAGCAGTCATTAGTCCGGTTACCACATTATCTGAGTGTTCACACACACATCCTCCTTCCAGATAAGAGAATTTAAAGGGCACCCAATTACCTTCGAATCCAAGGTTATTTCTTATTTAGATCTCTGCCTCTGTTACCTTGGGGATTTTCAGGTTTTGCTCAGATTTTGTGTGAGCCTCAGAGGTCATGCAATCTGGAGGGGGAAAAGAGGTGATTACAGAAAAGTTGACCCTTTGTTCTTTTTTTGGACTTGGGGAATCACGTCAGCTCTGGGGGAAAATGGGAGGACATTGCTCTTTTTCAAAAGAGCACTTTTCATCTTTATCTCTTTCCGTTTCCCCTCCAGTGGCAAAAACTGCTGTAGAGTTTATAGGGAATGAGTTTCAGTTTTGCACACCATAAATGCAGGAATTCAATTGTCGTTGACACTTGAATTGATTTGTATTCCATTTAGTCTTGTCTGTTTCGTGTATGAGGAGCAAGGTGGGAAAAGGTGTGTGGATTCTTATCTGGCCACACAGAAATGGATTTTTATGGTGCTCAAGGAACCTGTAAAGAGTGAGACAGGGAGAAATGATATATTAATAAACCAAGAATTCACAGAAGAGACAAGCACCCCAGAGACTGCTCCGGAACCTTAAATGAGGATGCTGTAATGACAAATAAGATATGAGGAGAAAATATCAAGGTGAAAAAGAAAAAAAGAAGGAAAAGTATAGTTTTTTGCTGGTTTCAGTTTTAATCAACCTATACTGTATATCACTCTTTATTAAAGTGATCATAGTCCTGCACACTCTTAATTGAAAATGCATGTATGTAGATGTGAGTGTGTGTGTGTGTGTGTGTGTGTGTGTGTGTGTGTGTGTGTGTGTGTACACTCACCGCCACTTAATTAGGTACAGTACACCTAACTAGTACCGGGTTGGACCTCGTTTTGCCTTGATAACTGGCTTAATCCTTCGTAGCATAGATTCAGCAATGTACTGGAAATATTCCTCAGAAATTTTGGTCCACAATGATAGCTTCACGCAGTTGCTGCAGATTTGTCAGCTGCACATCCATGATGCGAATCTTCCGTTCCACCACATCCCAAAGGTGCTCAATTAGATTGAGACCTGGTGACTGTGGAGGCCATTTGAGTACAGTGAACTCATTGTCATGTTCAATAAACCAGTCTGAGATGATTTGCACTTTATGACATGGTGCGCTATCCTGTTGAAAGTAGCCATGAGAAGAAGGGTGGTCATAAAGGGATGGACATGGTCTGACTTGATGCTCAATTGGTACTAATGGACCAATTGGTACATATTGTAGTGTGGCAAGAAAATATCCCCCACACCATTACACCAACACCACCAGCCTGAACCGTTGATACAAGGCAGGGTAGATCCATGCTTTTATTTTGTTGATGCTAAATTCTTACCCTACCATCGGATTGTCGCAGCAGAAATCGAGACTCATCAGACCAGGTTACGTTTTTAAAATATTTTATTGTCCAATTTTGGTGAGCTTGTGCAAATTGTAGCCTCAGTTTCCTGTTCTTAGCTGACAGGAGTGGCACCCTGTGTGGTCTTCTGCTGCTGTAGCCCATCCGCCTCAAGGTTTGACGTGTTGTGCATTCAGAGATGCTCTTCTGCATACGAGTCTGGCCATTCTCCTCTGATCTCTGTGTGAAAATCCCAGTAGATCAGCAGTTTCTGAAATACTCAGACCAGCCCATCTGGCGCCAACAGTCATATCACATTAAAAGTCACTTAAATCACCTTTCTTCCCCATTTAATGCTGTCTTGACCATGTCTACATGCCTAAATGCTTTTTATTTTGCTGCTTTGTGATTGGCTGATTAGAACTGCGTTAGCAGGCAGTTGGACAGATGTACCTAATAAAGTGACCAGTGAGTGTATATATATTATTTATTTATTCATGAACAGAATTAAAAACGGTCGTTAAGTCATCTGTCATCTCGTATGACGTACGTCATCTGCAGTAGTCATTACAGAATTGGGATTGGACTCAAGTAAAAGTGAAGGGTCTTCATGAAGTGCAAACACAACTGGTCACTTGAAACTCATTAAAACTAGTGGTGTAACAGATCACAAATCTAACGGTTCAGATCACACTACTGTTTTTGAGTCACGGATCGGACCATTTTTCGAATCAGCAAAAAAGGAGGAGACAAAGGTCATTTGCTTTCCATTTATACAAAAATATTACTGCACAAACCATTAGTTTTAACAAACAGAACTTGTAATTTTAATCAAAATAAAAATCAAGAAAGAACCAGCTGATAAAAAGGAAAATATTTAATATGAAAAAGGATCTTTGCTACTGTTGCTGATAATGCTAAATACCGAAATCTAACATCTTGTACAACATATCATATTTATTTTCTGTTAATGATTCAACAATTCACACATAAAGCTTTATGTTTCATTATAGGTGGATCATTTATGAAAACCTATTCAGTGACATCATTTTGATGGTTGTTTGTCACCACCCATTGGTTACACAATGTAATTGCTACAACATTCACCAGTGCAAGTTCCAGTAAATGGCAATTACCATAAACATCAGTGTTAATATCTGAACTATAAACTGTTATTCCAGTACTTCTGTGTTATTTAATTGTTTGTAACAAACTGAAAAAGTGTAAAACCGGAATCTCTCTCGATCATAAGCAGATTTGAATGCAGCGCTTTGAAGGATTAATAAACATGCAAATCATTATCATTTATCATTCATGTTGCGCGGGTTTGAATTGAGATCCCGATCTTTTAATGTTCAATTGTGCAGCTTTACACGGAATGCATTAATGAAGGCTAAACAAACAGTGACAGAAAACCTTTATATAATGTAATGGAATGTAATGTGTATTTATATAGCGCATTTATTGTGAAGGGCCATACACTCAAAGCTCTTCACAATCATGAGGGGCTTCTCGCCACACCACCACCAGTGTGCAGCATCCACTGGGATGATGCGACGGCAGCTACAAGGCAATGGCGCCAGTGCGCTCACCACACACCAGATATTGGTGAAGTGGAGAGACAGTGATAGAGCAAATTCAGTGGATGGGGATGATTGGGAGGCCATGATCATAAGGACCGATTGAGGGACTTTGGCCAGGACACCATTTGCTGCACAAATTTATTTAAACCCCTTTAATTATTTACCTGAAAAAGCATTTAGGTAGGTCCCATCACAACGTTTTCCGAAATCATTCTATTTTACAAAGAAGCTAAAATGCTTTCATACAAGTGATTTGAATGACACGAGAGCCGATCTCTCTGCAATCTTTATAAATGTTATTAATCTAGTTAACCTACGAATTAAAAAAGTTATTAAACTGCGGGTCATGTGCATTCTGAACTGTGGGTTGTGGTCAGTTACACCCCTAATTTAAACGGATGTTCACATCACGTGAAACAGGACCTCTGTCCAGTCAGTTGGCTGGGTTTAGCTTCTCTGTTGGTTTATATTTGTTATTTGCTCAGCTGAAAGGCCAGTCTAGTCTGATTTAATTTTTTTTCTGCAGAGTTATTGCTCTGTGCCCAACAAAAGCTCTTTTTCTGCACTCAGTGTTACTAAATGCCCCACATTGAGCTCATTGCAGGAGATTGTTGCAAAGTCCCCATTGATTTTTCTCTTTTCCCATGGCCCTACTGCCCTGTTGACTTCCTGCCCGTGAACATGTTTTTGTTTTAATTATATTTTGATCCGGTTGTTTTCAGTGCATTACCATGACATAAAGGTCAGCAATCATCATATAAACGTAGACCCAATAAAATCCAGCAAGTATAGCTTGGTAATATGTTATAATTCCTTCTGCTTATGGCGCTTTTCTTTCTTGTCTCCACAAGGATGGTAATATTTTTTTTTCAGAGATGCAAGACGAATTGCCGTCACACTGAGCATGAGTTGAATCTCTCATTGTACTGTGATCTAGTTCTGCCGATTTTAATAAATGGCAAATATTATGAGGTTAAAACTAGCAGAAATGCCTGAGGATAGTCTTGTCTTTTAAAACTACATCCCCCACGTGAGGGTCAGTGTGTCTAGCACATCCACATTACAACACAGCTCACTTTTTTAGTAAAATAATAAAATAAACTTGCAAGATGCAGTTTAAATCAAGATACATTTATTTTGCAAATTAATAAATTTTTTTTAGATAAGTATGACCCTTGGACCCTCACTTACACACATTCCGATGGGTTTGTCCCTGATTTATCAGGGGTCACCACAGCGGAATAAACTGCCAATTACTCCGCGAATACGGCTGTTACAATCACCAGCGATTTAGCCCTTGTAGATTGCTAGAGGACATGTACAATCACCAGAACTAAAATTCTGCCACTGAGCTTCACTACATTTCCCATCAGGCACCTCACACTCACACCAGTTTCATATCACCCATTATTGCACACACACAGCTGAAGCTTGTAAGGACTGTTATGCTCCTGCTTGTACCTATTGACCATAGACTGTCAAGTGATTCTGAAATATAAAACTGCAACAGACAAATTTCTTATCACTGTGTATCTCGTCACGAAGCGTGTTGTTAGGACACGGGGTTACAATGTAACCTGCTCACCTAATGTTTACGTTTGTAATACTTATATTATTTAATAATTAATAACCACCTCATGTGGAACTCATGAGTCTGCTACTGTCCACCGGTGGTCGCATTTAGGTCATGAACGCAAGTTTTGAGAGCCTTCCTGACTGAATAAACAAATATGCAGTTTTCCACCAAGGCAACCCAGCGGTGCTGAAATATAATTGGCTAAACTGGCAGTGGGCGGGTTAAATGACCAAAACAAAGACAGACGTTCCAGCACGTAACAGACATTTTCAAAGCAAAATATCTGACTTCAGCATTGTTTTTCAGATAAACAAGTATGTTCACTTGGCATGTTTCTTAAATATCGGCAAACATATTATGGTATTTTTAAGCTTTAAAACAGTCAAAAACTTACATACAGCACCTTTAAGAGTTTTAGGTTAATTTAAATATCATCTTTATTATTACACAAAATAAAGTTGTGAAAATACAAATATGGTCATCTAAATTGACCATTGACTTTACTGTTATTTACCATTTTCCTTATGCATTACTTTTTATAGCCATTACTACAAACATAAACATTTATTAATTTCTGCTTCTGGTTCACTAGAAGGTTCGTTCTTTTAAGAATTGATGAAGGTTTTGTTTTGGTCCTTTTACAGCATTTTACATCAATGTTATAAGGAGGACTGGAGATTGTTGGTGGAAAAGAAAAAGAGATTGGGCCCTTTTATAATGGTTGTCGATGTAAGCCATATAGCTCCATGCAGCTGCATTTAATGTAGGTTTTCAATTGCTACTGGTAGAGAAAGTATTGGAACAAATAATTACGGATAAGAAAAAGCCACATGGCAAGTTCATCTAATAAAAAATCTCCTTATGTCCACAGTTTGACTTTATAGCCTCTGCTCAAGCTTGTAGCCTTTTACATAACATTTTAATCAGCTTATGTTTAACGTTATCACTCCACTCTCACCCTTTCAGCCTTTAGAAAGGCTTCTGCTCAGTTATTTAAACAGCCGAGTTTCAAGAGAATCACGGCTCTATTTAACCAGAGAATAAATAGCCAGGCTCTATATGTTAATGTCATGGCATGCTGTTCCGGCCTTTGAAAGACTGTCTCCATCTCTACGCTTCCTGCTTGGTTGTAATAGGTTCTTAGGTTATCACCACTCTAAAGGCCACAAATTAATACTTGCCATGGAATTGAGATCTGGCTTTTCAAAGAGCACTGGACGTCGGTTAAATGCCCATTCATAAATCTCTAGTTGTTCACAGCAAGCGTGTTAATCATCAAATAAAACTGCTAAACACAGCCTGACAGTCTGCTTTGGTATTATAAAACTTCCTAGGTCTTGTCTGGCATTTATATTTGGATTACGGTACGCGTCAGAGAATAGGTCAAGAGTTTAATACAACAGCAGAATGTCAGGCGGTGATGAGTCCAGCCCTGTTTTCATTTTCTACGTTGCTGTCAAACGTGTCTCAAGCTGAATTCAAGTTATTTTAATTAAGCACATCTCAGCTTCCTGATGGATTTTTATTCTCTGAGGAGAAAATTGAGTCATTACAGCAGACATAGAGAAACTTCTGTTGATTGTCTTTAGGGCTGTGCAATATATTGCGATGTACAGTATAGCATTGATATTGCGTATAATGTGTGTATCGACAATAGTCGAATCCGCAATGTTAAATCTGGATCATAGCTGACCAGCTAGAAGCCACATTTGAAAATGAATGTGATTTATTGAGTCAAGTTTAACCATGAAAAGTTATCAAAAAAGTTTATTCACTGCATTTGTTTTTAAGGCCTGTGATTGTTTCAGGATTTCAAGCCGGTTTAAGTGAAGTGAGGTGAAGTATGTACTGTCAAGTACTGTATGGTTATCCCTACTCGAAATTCATTTGATTTTCACAATACTTTATTACAAAATATTAATGCATTATATATAGAAGGGGGGAAAAAAGAAAAAAATGGGAGCAAAAACCTAATTGTTTTCATAAACCTAACACAGAGCACCGTCGTAACACCACATCAAGTCAAAAAATGGAAGATCATAAATAGCTTTAAAAAATGAAAATCAACAAGAATTTTTGATTTAACAGAATAAAAAAAATCTGCCAACAAATTGTAACTCATACAATCATTGGACACTTTATTAGGTACACCTTACTAGTACCGGGTTGAACTCCCTATTGCTTTCAGAACTGCCTTAATCTTTGATGACATAGATTCAACAAGGTACTGGAAATATTCCTCAGCAATTTTGGTCCATATTGACATGATAGAATCACACAGTTGCTGCAGATTTGTCGATGCGAATCTCCCGTTTCACCACATCTCAAAGATGCTCTATTGGATTGAGATAGTTTTTCCAATCTTCTATTGTCCAATTTTGAACTCAATATTTTCTTTTTTTTGGACCATTCTTTGTAAACCCTAGAGATGGCTGTGCATGAAAATCCTAGTAGATCAGCAGTTTCTGAAATACTCAGACCATCCCCTCTGGCACCAACAACAATGCCTTGTTCAAAGTCACTTAAATTACTTTTTTCCCCATTTTGATGCTCGGTTTGAACTGCAGCAGATCGTCTTGACCATGTCTACATGCCTAAATGCATTGATTTGCTGCCATGTAATTGGCTGATTGGAAATTTGCTTTAATGAGCACTTGAACAGGTGTACCTAATAAAGTAGCCGGTGAGTGTATATCATTCAGGGTTTTGCTTTTTAGTATATCATCATTTTAGCTTGTCCTAATCAAATACTTGACATTGGTTCTCGACTTTTGCCCATCTAAGTGCATACACACAAATGGGCATACATCCGGAGAAGTGGGCAGCTATTGCTTCCAGTGCCTGGGGAGCAATTAGGAGTTTGATGCATGGCTCAGGGGAACCTCAGCTGCGTATTGAAGATGGAGGGTTAGGGTTAGGGTGCGGTTCATTCATTCCCTCCATCTTCAATTCCGGCCAGTACTGAGAATCGAACCTGCAATATTTGTGTACCTGATATCCCCAGAAACCATAAAACACTTTTTATTTCATTTATAACTTTGCTCTACTGTATTTATCAATCTATTTTGGTTTATTTATGAAGTTATCCCAATCAATCTAAAATATGAATTCTTTTCAAGTAGAGTTATTTAAGTCATCTGGAGAAATAATACTCGCAATATGTATCACAGAATAATAAATCATTACAATGCCAATTTTTAACCAATATAATGCAGCCTTATTTGTCATTGTCAGTCAGTTGTGGCCTAATGTTTGGGGAGCTGTACTTGTAATCCAAAAGTTGCAGGTTCGTTTCCTGGTCTTGTTAAATTAAAGGTGCTGATTTGAATGAGATTCTTTCTCTCTCCCATTTTAAATACCCAGCTGTGGTACCCTTAATTGGCACACTTAATTGGTCCTCAGATTCTGGAAGCACTAGCTGCCTATTTCTCCGGGTGTGCTATCACTTTTGTGTGTGTGTGGGTGTGTCTGTGCACTTGGATGAGTCAAAATTTGGGTAACCATTCTTAACAATACTTACTTCACATGATACTTTCTCAGAGTTATTATACTTTGTCTCCTTAAATCATATAAACATTATATCTCATGGTTGCATTTTTTTCTTGTTTATCATAATGATGCTATGATGACTAGGCCTGCCACAATATCTATTTTTTGTTGTACAATTTATTGCTCCAAAATATATAGCGATAAACTATATTATTGTCATACTAAGACCATTTTATGCTACTCCTTATATAATGCCAGAATGACAATATTCTGTATAATATTGTCACCATGCAAGTACATTCTTCCAAAGAAAACATGCTATTTTATTCTTAAGAATATTTAATTTTATTATAGTCATTTCAACAATTTAATAATTAAGCATTGGAATCAGAATGTGAAAATGCATACCCTGAATAAATAATATTAATTTGTTAACAGAAATGTTCATGGTAAAAAATAACAGAGGCTGCGATATCTGCTACCAGACCTATTTTCCGTTGTCAGACACCACATGAAAATATACTAAAGTAATTTATAGTAAATACTAATGTATTTTAAACCATACTGACACTGACACCTCCAATAGAGATAGAGCTGTTGCACAATCAGCTAAAATGTTGCAACAATTGGTTACATATGGGTGATATATATCACCAAAAATGATTGCGGTTATGTCCATGTGTTGTGCGATAATTAGTATATTGATTATTGTGACAGACCTCATGGTGACATTTTTATTTTGCACATTTTGTGACTCTTTGAAAGTTTTGTGCATATTGTGAAAGTCTTGTGGCAGTTTGTGGCAGAGCTACAGAGTAATTACATGAAATTTAGTCATACAGGACTTGCATATGGAGGCGGTGATGCTGATGTCAATATGTCAAGATTTTATGCCAATAATTTCTCTCATTCACTTGGCATCATTTGTCTCATTTGATCATTAGAGAATGTAGTTATAGTGATACCGCTCACCACAGTTTCCCCTTAGCTCAAATGATCTCAATCTCTCCATTTGCTAAATTAAATGTACATTTGGGAAAACAACATCCAACATAAGAGATTTCCATTTTGATATTCTCACGTCTTTTCATATTAATGTGCATGTCAAAGAGAACTGAATTCTGTATTCATGTACGTTTACGGTGTGTGCAAAAAACTGCATCTCAGACAGAACATAAATACTTTTCCAACGTCTTGTTCCTGATCAGACAAGTACAAAATTGAGTCAAAATACCTGTCTTGGTGAGCATATTTGTACGGTGGTGTAGTCTGTCATGTCAATGTAAACATCTGAGAAAGAAAACACATGTGCATCTGTATCTTGGATGCATGTATAGGTCTTAAAGTGATGGTAGCCTAAAAAAGGGGAGATTCCCAAACTTTTCAGACCCAAAATAACAATGCCACGACCCCCAAATTCCTCTGAGCTGGTTATAAATATACAAACACTGCGCGCACAACAAAAGGCCAATTTAAAGCATGTTACACAAGCATATTTGACAACACAAAAAAACAGTGTAACTAACAACCACATAATTTTGTAGTTATTTATTAATTTGTTTAATTTAATATTAACCTCATCTAAAGAGACTTGTGTGCACAATGTTTTTAGCACAAGTCTATTCTTGGTTTAATTTTGGAGACCGCCAATCAGAGATCATTCTCAATGTTGAGTTGTGCCCTGTATTTATTTCTAATGTTTTTGATTGCAATAAAGGTGTCAGAAAGTTTAACCCAGTGCTATAAAATCAATCTGCTGCTGCTGCTGACCCCATTGCTGTGTTGTGAATCTAACGTAAACACACCAATCCTATGAAAACAACAATGGAAAGGCTAATGGCTTTTCATTTGCATGTTGTTCTTTTTGATGTAACTATTAACTACTATTTTTATCTTCTGCGGGTTGTGGATAAAATATGGTAATTCTAATAGTTTAATACAGTTTATTTGACTTTTGGAAATCCTGAAGCGACCATCATTGTCCCATGACCCCCACTTTGGGAACCACTGAATAATAAAAAAAACAACAACTTAAATTCACTTTTCATGCTCCTATTTTGCAGTTTCAATATTAAATGTCATGTCATATATGTTAAATATGTTTTTTTTTTCAAAATATTGAGTTAATACATTATTGACACCATAATGTATTGTACAAAATAAGAGGTTGTTTAGATATGTGAATGGATAAATTGATATACATGCATAAATGTAAATAATAAAGTGAATATTGTAAGAAAAAAATCATGAGGACGTAGAAGATCTCAGCGAAGGGGTTTATTCAGCATAGAAGTCTCAAAGTACACTGCAGCACCCTGGTTTCATCAGAGTCAGAATGAAAAGCGGACATTCTTAAACTCAAACTTTTATACTGTCTTAGATGTTGCCTTTAGACTTGCCATTAGATGTTTATGAAGTTGCTCCCTGGCTCCAGTTTTTACACCTTTGATGAGACGGTTCTCTGTGCACCACACCCATGCCCATTCTACAATTGTTACCATTTGGTCAAAATGTAGGCACCTCAAACAATAATGCAGAGACAACAAACTGCTGACTTCTCTTTTCTCTCATAATTCAGCCTTTTTGGGAAATGAGCATCAACACACCATTCATTCATTCATTTTCTTTTTGGCTTAGTCCTTTTATTAATTTGGGGTTGCCACAGCGGAATGAACCGCCAACTTATCCAGCACATGTTTTACACAGCAGATACCCTTCCAGCCACAACCCATCACTGGGAAACACCCATACACACTCATTCACACACACACTACTTACAATTTAGCTTACCCAATTCCCCTATACCACATGTCTTTGGACTTGTGGGGGAAACCGAAGCACTCATAGAAAACTCACGCAAACATGGGGTGAACATGCAAACTCCATACAGAAATACCAACTGACCCAGCCGAGGCTTGAACCAGCGACCTTTTTGCTGTGAGGCGAACGTGCTACCCACGTGCTACCCACACAGATTAATAGATTTCACTGAACACTTCTGTTTGGATGATCTTTATTTCACTCATTTCTTTTTAAATTTCCCACTAAATCATCCTTTCATTTCCTAGTACGTTCCTAGTACAATGTTTTGTAAATGTATTCCACGTGTTTTAAAAAGCATTATCGTCAGCCAAAGCTGGATTTAATGACCACCTGATCCTCTTAAATGTCAACACTTTCATGGCCTTTTCATCTTTTTATGCTTATTTTGTGGGCTACAGCTGCTGAGTGTAGAGTTTTTTAAAGTCTTCTCCAAACTCCTGTTCTAGACAATGTTCCATAGTGCAGAAAAACACAGATGCCTTCCTTTTGAAGTGGTGTGTTGTGAGGAGAGCTGGCAGGCAGACTGGAACGCCAGCCTTGACCAAGCGGACAGGTGGAGGAGTGGCTCGCTGGAGTTCATTTGGATTAAGCATTTGGCCCTGCAGAGGAGGCATTTTCATGGTACTTTAATATCCCACACAATTATTCACAGAGCTTTAATGTTTCCGTGCAAAGCGCAGAAGGTATGCGTTCTGGGTGAGGTTGTAGGTACAGGCGTTCTCTTCATGAAATCGATATGTGGAACTATTTTTGTCTCACTTTTATTTCTTCTTAGGAATTTTCAGAAATGGGCCTTGGTTTTCAGTTGATTTTACTGCCTGATTTTGTCTTGTCCTTGTCTATCTATCTATCTATCTATCTATCTATCTATCTATCTATCTATCTATCTATCTATCTATCTATCTATCTATCTATCTATCTATCTATCTATCTATCTATCTATCTATCTATCTATCTATCTATCTATCTATCTATCTATCTATCTATCTATCTATCTATCTATCTATCTATCTATCTATCTATCTATCTATCTATCTATCTATCTATCTATCTATCTATCTATCTATCTATCTATCTATCTATCTATCTATCTATCTATCTATCTATCTATCTATCTATCTATCTATCTATCTATCTATCTATCTATCTATCTATCTATCTATCTATCTATCTATCTATCTATCTATCTATCTATCTATCTATCTATCTATCTATCTATCTATCTATCTATCTATCTATCTATCTATCTATCTATCTATCTATCTATCTATCTATCTATCTATCTATCTATCTATCTATCTATCTATCTATCTATCTATCTATCTATCTATCTATCTATCTATCTATCTATCTATCTATCTATCTATCTATCTATCTATCTATCTATCTATCTATCTATCTATCTATCTATCTATCTATCTATCTATCTATCTATCTATCTATCTATCTATCTATCTATCTATCTATCTATCTATCTATCTATCTATCTATCTATCTATCTATCTATCTATCTATCTATCTATCTATCTATCTATCTATCTATCTATCTATCTATCTATCTATCTATCTATCTATCTATCTATCTATCTATCTATCTATCTATCTATCTATCTATCTATCTATCTATCTATCTATCTATCTATCTATCTATCTATCTATCTATCTATCTATCTATCTATCTATCTATCTATCTATCTATCTATCTATCTATCTATCTATCTATCTATCTATCTATCTATCTATCTATCTATCTATCTATCTATCTATCTATCTATCTATCTATCTATCTATCTATCTATCTATCTATCTATCTATCTATCTATCTATCTATCTATCTATCTATCTATCTATCTATCTATCTATCTATCTATCTATCTATCTATCTATCTATCTATCTATCTATCTATCTATCTATCTATCTATCTATCTATCTATCTATCTATCTATCTATCTATCTATCTATCTATCTATCTATCTATCTATCTATCTATCTATCTATCTATCTATCTATCTATCTATCTATCTATCTATCTATCTATCTATCTATCTATCTATCTATCTATCTATCTATCTATCTATCTATCTATCTATCTATCTATCTATCTATCTATCTATCTATCTATCTATCTATCTATCTATCTATCTATCTATCTATCTATCTATCTATCTATCTATCTATCTATCTATCTATCTATCTATCTATCTATCTATCTATCTATCTATCTATCTATCTATCTATCTATCTATCTATCTATCTATCTATCTATCTATCTATCTATCTATCTATCTATCTATCTATCTATCTATCTATCTATCTATCTATCTATCTATCTATCTATCTATCTATCTATCTATCTATCTATCTATCTATCTATCTATCTATCTATCTATCTATCTATCTATCTATCTATCTATCTATCTATCTATCTATCTATCTATCTATCTATCTATCTATCTATCTATCTATCTATCTATCTATCTATCTATCTATCTATCTATCTATCTATCTATCTATCTATCTATCTATCTATCTATCTATCTATCTATCTATCTATCTATCTATCTATCTATCTATCTATCTATCTATCTATCTATCTATCTATCTATCTATCTATCTATCTATCTATCTATCTATCTATCTATCTATCTATCTATCTATCTATCTATCTATCTATCTATCTATCTATCTATCTATCTATCTATCTATCTATCTATCTATCTATCTATCTATCTATCTATCTATCTATCTATCTATCTATCTATCTATCTATCTATCTATCTATCTATCTATCTATCTATCTATCTATCTATCTATCTATCTATCTATCTATCTATCTATCTATCTATCTATCTATCTATCTATCTATCTATCTATCTATCTATCTATCTATCTATCTATCTATCTATCTATCTATCTATCTATCTATCTATCTATCTATCTATCTATCTATCTATCTATCTATCTATCTATCTATCTATCTATCTATCTATCTATCTATCTATCTATCTATCTATCTATCTATCTATCTATCTATCTATCTATCTATCTATCTATCTATCTATCTATCTATCTATCTATCTATCTATCTATCTATCTATCTATCTATCTATCTATCTATCTATCTATCTATCTATCTATCTATCTATCTATCTATCTATCTATCTATCTATCTATCTATCTATCTATCTATCTATCTATCTATCTATCTATCTATCTATCTATCTATCTATCTATCTATCTATCTATCTATCTATCTATCTATCTATCTATCTATCTATCTATCTATCTATCTATCTATCTATCTATCTATCTATCTATCTATCTATCTATCTATCTATCTATCTATCTATCTATCTATCTATCTATCTATCTATCTATCTATCTATCTATCTATCTATCTATCTATCTATCTATCTATCTATCTATCTATCTATCTATCTATCTATCTATCTATCTATCTATCTATCTATCTATCTATCTATCTATCTATCTATCTATCTATCTATCTATCTATCTATCTATCTATCTATCTATCTATCTATCTATCTATCTATCTATCTATCTATCTATCTATCTATCTATCTATCTATCTATCTATCTATCTATCTATCTATCTATCTATCTATCTATCTATCTATCTATCTATCTATCTTATCTATCTATCTATCTATCTATCTATCTATCTATCTATCTATCTATCTATCTATCTATCTATCTATCTATCTATCTATCTATCTATCTATCTATCTATCTATCTATCTATCTATCTATCTATCTATCTATCTATCTATCTATCTATCTATCTATCTATCTATCTATCTATCTATCTATCTATCTATCTATCTATCTATCTATCTATCTATCTATCTATCTATCTATCTATCTATCTATCTATCTATCTATCTATCTATCTATCTATCTATCTATCTATCTATCTATCTATCTATCTATCTATCTATCTGGAAAAAACATTTTTCTATCTAGAAAAGCATCCATCCAGTAAAATATGCAAAACATTAATATTGTGATTTTCCCTATTATATATACCTATTAATACCTCTTAAAATATATTCATCATATTGCAAACTGAATTTTTAACAGTGTTTTGTTTCTTTTGTAACATTTGTAAATGTTTTATGTTTAATTGTGATTTAATGCTTTGTGGTGAATAAAAGGATTAATCAAGTCTTCTGAAATTGCTTTAGACTGCTGTAATAAGTTGTTTTCCACTTTTTTCCATTCTCCCTAACTATGAAAACCTCTGCAAAATGGCAAGCCTCTGTGAGCAGAAAAATTACATAATTAAATTACATAATTAAAAAATCATAAATGACTTAATTAAATAAATAGTGTTGAATAAAACCGACTATGATGTCTGTCTGTGAAGCTCTCCAAAAGATGACCAAAGTAAATCAAAAGAAGTATTAGTACAAACCACTGTAAGGAACATGTATTAGAAAGCCAAATGGGAAGTTTTTTTGGAGATTTCGAATTGTGGGGATCTGCCTTATAAGTGCGTACTTGTAGGAAGACTCATTTAGCTGAGGACAGTGAATAGAGAGCAGGAAATACACTGTACTGAAAGCCAGAACTCAATAAACATTTAAAAGAGTTTCAAGAGGCGGTTTTTAAAACCTACTGGGCCTAAAGCGCCAGGCACATATGCATTTAGGGCATGTTCAAATTCATTTTTACTATTTTAAGGACGGAAAAATACGCTTTGCGCTGCGGCGCATGGTCTATCAGTGCTGTACTTATTCTCTTATTGAGTTATAGGTGTGTTTTGAGAATAACATGCATTAAACTAATCAGAGTTTCATCTTTTATTCCCTTTAAGAGTCAGTTGCGTCGCGCCATGGCGCATTTGCTATTTCCATGGCAGACTTTGTACGTGGAAAAAATTTATGCTAGTGAGAAAACTAGTGAGAAATTCACTAGTAAGAAAACAGTTAAACAGACCACCTGCAGCACTAGGATAAAGAATAAGCCTCCTCCAGGGCTTAATTTGTGCTGAAACACACCGATCCGGCTCTGGCACTTCTGAAATCTGATCCGGCACCTCATTTTACCGATCCCCCTCCTTGACCGCCCTCCTCCACTGTCCGCTGTTCACTTTCTTCCGCGACTCCCCAACCCCTCCGCCAACCAATGACCTGCCACACCCCCCGCTCTTCACTTTCGTCCACAACAATCCCCCCCTTCGCAATTCACAAGTTAAGAAATGGTGTTGTACATTCCACTGAAGACATCCATTATCTTACATATTTAATTTCGTTTGTTAAGCGCTAATATTTGTTTCAAAACTGTTTCTAAATTCAAGCAAACGAATAAATGAGCAATAATAATAAAGTAGTAATAATAAAGTGTGGTCAAAAAACTGAGTTATATCCAAACACACATGCTATGCCCCATAAGGTCCAAACCCTGACAGGTGGACAAATCTAAGCTTGTTTTAATAAAACAAATATAAATATGCATATAATAAATAATACTACTACTACTAATAATAACATTATACAAAACAAGTTGTTGTGACAAAAACTGAAAAAAGCCCCTCGAGATAAAGGCATGGAGGCAGTGGTTTTTATATTCATGTAGAAGGTAATATTTTTTGCAATGTTTTATTCCTTTTAATGCTTTTTCATTTGTAAAGATATCTGCGTTTATCTGTACATCCTGCATGTTTTAAGCAATGTGTAAGCGAGGCGCACAACTGGTCTGGACTTTAAATCTGCTTTGACCTTACTTGAATGAGTTTTAAATGTCGAAACAGATTGTTACTGTTTTGTTGAATCTGATGTAGGGCTGGGAGATTTGGCATAAAATCTAAATCTCGATTAATTGATCATTTTGACTCGATTACGATTAATGGATGATTATTATTTATTTTTTTACAGTAAATATACTCAGTAAATATATTTCAAGTGAGAGACTTTCGAATGAAGGGTGCATTGCTTGATTTTAAAACAATTTAAGGAAACACACAAACTACTATCTGTGATTATTTATTAAACATCAACGTTAAACAACTGAAATTAAAACACACATTGCCTAAAACCAAATTTTCTTCTAAAAAAGGTGAAATTAAATAACTTGCACTTTTGGAAAAAAAAAATCAATGATCTTCAGTGTTTTTCATATTAAAAGTAGAAAATAAGCAGTATCTCTTCTAAATAAAATAACTTTAGTATATCCTGTAAATAATGTTTTAAACAGTGCATTTCTTGCGTCTTCTGTAAACAAATATTTTCATATAAATAATAATTTTAATGTAATGGAAAATGTGCCGTCTCAAGGCAGCTTCCAATCATTGTCAATGTAGTGTAAAGTAAGGCTCAAGAATGGGTCCGTTGTCCTATTTGACCAGAGATCAGATGTGGCTGCAAAGTGGCTGCAGAAGTATAAACAGAGCGGGGTCATGTGACTCCACACACGGTTGGGAAAGTAGTTGAAAGAAATCGACCTGAAAAAAATTAAATCGATTATAGGTTCTAAATGTCGATTTCAGTTACTTTTCAGCCCTAAAATCTTGTCAAATATTGTTTACTGTCATCATGGCGAAGATAAAAGAAATCAGTCATTAGGAACTAGTTATCAAAACTATAATGTTTAAAATGTGCTGGAAAAAAATGAAATTGAGGAGAAAAATATAAAAGTTGGCTAATCATTCAGGATGGTTAATAATTCTGACTTCATAATTTATACTTTTTTGTGTGCTTGACGGAAAGGAAAGAAATGCATAAGGATACAATGATTGGCTCTGTTTTTGTCTGTTTACCTTGGAGCCTGGCTAAATGGCTCTCTCACAGCGTGGTGTTTTCAGAGCTGTCTGGATGCCTTTGGCCTCCTGGATGTTTGTTGGTGATTTTTTTTTTTCCTTTCTCACCTGCGTGTCCTCTCAGAGTCTGTGCGTGACAGGAGCTGCTCTTCAGTCAACAGACTCACAGAGAGAAAAAGAGCGATAGAGAGGATGAGAGGCCTCGTTTGACTCCCCTCCAAGCGTCGAGAGCTTCCACAGGACCATCCATCACTCAGTCCCTGTGCCAGCAACTGTGTTCCCCCATCCGTCCTCAATCGGCACCTGTTCTGCGCTTTCTATTCTAAATGAAATGCGTTCCCACAACTATAGTCGGATTTTGTTTTTTTGAAACCTTTGATGATCAGAATAGTTTTGTGAAGTATTATTTCAGCATGTTCCTGTACTTCTTTTCGGATGATGTTTGGTTTTAGAAGGAGATGGGTGGTTTTATGCAATATTTTTACAGCTGCAAAAAACATTGTAAAGTTAAATAGGTTTTATTATAGTCTTAAAGTGATAGTTCACCAAAACAAACAAACAAACAAACAAACAAACAAACAAACAAACAAACAAACAAACAAAAATGCCATCTTTTACCAACCCTCAAGATTTTGTCTAATAAACACATAAGATATTTTTTAGATTTCATTAAGTTTATGGCCTCCATTGCCTATAAACATGTATTATTGTTATTTATATATTTTTTATGCTAAGGACATCAATGAGGACTAGCAACTGATTTTTAAACCTTTTTTTAAATTGATGTCAGACAGAAGAAAGAAACTTTCATACAGTTGAAGTCAGAATTATTAGCCCCCCTGAATTATTAGCTCTTTATTTTTCCCCCAATTTCTGTTTAACAGAAAGAAGAGTTTTTCAACACATTTCTAAACATAATAGTTTTAATAACTCATTTCTAATAACTGATTTATTTTATCTTTGTCATGATGACAGTAAATAATATTTGACTAGATATTTTCAAGATACTTCTATACAGCTTAAAGTGACATTTAAAGGCTTAACTATGTTAATTAGGTGAACTAGGCAAGTTAGGGTAATTAGACAAGTTATTGTATAATGATGGTTTGTTCTGTAGACTTTCAAGAAAAAAATGCTTAGGGGCTAATAATTTTGACATTAAAATGGTGTTAAAAAACAAAAAACAAAAAACGCTTTTATTCTAGCCAAAATAAAACAAATAAGACTTTCTCCAGAGGAAAAAATATTATCAGACATACTGTGAAAATTTTACTTGCTCTGTTAAACATCATTTGAGAAATATAAAAAAATGAATAAATAATTAAAAGGGGGCTAATAATTCTGACTTCAACTGTAGGTTTGGAACAACTTGAGGTTAAGAAAATAATGACATCATTGTAATTTTGGGTAAAATGGTCATTTAAGTCATGTCTGACTTCTTACCCAGCAAACAATGTTGTATTTAATAGACGTCTACAAAACATCTAAATGAAGACAGCTTGGCTAAAACTAATAGACATCTAAGAATAGCACAAAACAAGACTAGTCATCGAATAGGCAGGTTAGACAGATTTTATATGTGTAGTCATTATTTCTGTTTATTTAATGACTAGTCTAGTTTTGGCCTATTATTTTAGATTTTCACTGACAGCTTAAATTTAGCCTTGTTTTAGCCAAGACGACTATGTTTGGAAGTCTATTAGATATCTTTTAAAAACACAAAAATGCTTGCTGGGTACTGATAAATAAGATAAGATAAATAAGTAAAAAAAAATTGTGTTCTTGTGAGTGGATTATTCAGTCCTTTTCTACAAATTAACAGCCTTATGATAAATATGCATTCTTTTAAGTCCACAAGAACCAGAGGCTGCGAACATTTTTTTTTTTTTTATATTGGGATACAGTTTCTAGAAATGGAATATTAAATGAGACTGTGGGCATGGCTTGTTTGTTCTACTGCGAGCTGACTGAATATACTAAAGTAGGCATTATGTTCAGAAGGAAAAGAGTTTGGGGAGAGTAAATACAACCTGATAGACACCTCCTCCTCACTTTAACTGTTTGTTGTCATGGCACTGTCAAAACTGACAGTTGAAGGGGCGTGGTTAAGTATGTTAACCACGCCAAATACCTCAGACAGATGTAGTTTGACAGTTGAACTGGAAACAAATAGGAAGTGCATTTTCAGGTTTCAGTGCAAGCATTTTTTTTCTTAATGTAACTAGCAATGTGAGCTAACAAAATCAATATGGTTAGTTTTGATTTCATTTGTACTTTTAAGTATTAGTTTTAAAAAAATGTTTGCAGTAATGAGACCATCCACACTTAAAAAAAAAAAAAACAACTAGCGAAATGTTGGCTTAACCCTTTAACTGCACCACCAAGAATTTTTTTTTTGGATTTTGTAAGTCCTAATGTTGCTATTCAACACACTTAATGAATTTCAACACATCCCTTAATTTCTAAAATATCAACCTCTACCAAATGGTTAATATGTCGGTTTATGGTAAAACATAATTAAAATAAAACATTTTTTGAAGTATGCCATAAAATATTTCAGATTCTCATAACACATGCTTATATTTTTACGATAAAACCTATATCAAGTGAAGTAGTGCAACAGCATTATGTTTGTTGGATTTTTTGTAAACCATTATTTAAAACAGACTTTAACAGTCATTGTTTAAATTCAAAATATGGTCAACCGTTTGGTAGAGCAGGCAATTAAAGGCATTTTTGTTTGTTAGCTGGACAAAAAAACCACGACAAAGTCATCCGAACTAGTAAAAATTTGTTGTTTGAACAATTGTTGTGTCAACTAAGGTATGACTGTTGAACTGACTTAAAAATTCAAGTTGATATTAACATAAGTTGATCATGAAGTTTGCGCATTCTTGCTGTTCCGTTTCAGAAGATGGCATGAAAAAAGATGTGGTGTGTGAAAACAAACAGACATGGCACTTTAATAGACATATATACAGCATTACTAAACCAAAACTACAGATGTGCAATTCTGTTGGATAACATCTTATATAGGAATGCAAGGAAATGAAATAGCAAACAAACTAGCAATAGAAGCTTTAAATTGTAATGGGAAAAAATTCAGTACTACCAGTTAGTACTACTTAGTTTAAAAATAAGTTGCCTTATACAGTGCATCCGGAAAGTGTTCATAGCGCTTCACTTTTTCCACATTTTTTAATGTTACAGCCTTATTCCACAATAGATTAATTTTTTAAATGCCTTTTCAAATCATTTCCAATCAACTGAATTTACCACAGGTGAACTCCAGTTAAGCTGCTGAAACATCTCAAGAATGATCAGTGGAAACAGAATGTACCTGAGCTCAGAGCTTCACAGCAAAGGCTGTGAATACTTATTATGTACATGTGATTTTTCAGGTTTTTTATTTTTAAGAAATTTGCAACAATTTCAGAAAATCTTTTTCCACATTGTCATTATGGGGTGTTGTGTGTAGAATTTTGAGGAAATAAATTAATTTAATCCATTTTGGAATAAGGCTGTAAAATAAAAAATGTGGAAAAAAGTTAAGCGCTATGAATACTTTCTGTATGCACTGTAATTTTAAGTTGAGTCAACTTTATATTATGATGATGGAATTTAAGTTGATCTTTTTTTGTAATTGCTGTAATTTTACTACAAAGAATGTATGATGCTTAGTAAGAATTTTTTTTTTTTTTGCTTTATCTTTTATGTTACCATTTTTTCTTGCTCTCCTGCAAGACTCCGCATCTCCTGCTTTAAGATGGTTTGGTTTCTGCTCTTCAAACAGAAGTGGTTGGAAGTTAAGTGAAGTCTTTAAAGAGCTGTGTGATTTCATTGGCAAAAGACTTGTAAGCGAGCTGATATGTGTTCATAGCTATATCGACCTGATCCCGGGCAGGCGGGACAGGCACTCATGTGCTATGGTCAGCAGCAGGGGTGATGCTTGTTGTGAGAAGCATGCTGGTGTCTTTTCTCCTTACAGGCACTCCAGAGATGTTTATTTTTAAAGCCCTCCTGCCAACTTCTAGCCTGACCAACCCGTGCTGGCATGTAACATATCTGACACGTGTGCAGCTGTGGAATTTTCGGACTCTCTGACACACATGCAAGCAAACATGGGGTTCCTTTCCACTCTAAGCTTGCTTAGTTAGGGGGTTTTAAAGACTCATAATAACCAGTTAATGCTTTTACATGTATGTTCTTAAATGAATTATGCTAGTTCTTTTGCACGTCATTATTTTGCCATGTACAATGCAATCCTGAATTTGTTGGAAAATGTAATCCATTCCCTACTCCTAAACCCAACCATAACTGTAAACTATTACCAAAATCAGAGGGGGAAAATAGTTGAATAACTCTCATATAGAAGTGCATAAACCTAACCGTAAGCCTAAACTTAACAAAAACGGTAAACATATCCCTTAATTCTGATTGGCTGATTGGAATGTTGTTTCAGGATCAACATAGATGTTAATCCAGCAACATGTCCTACTTGGTCAAATCAGGTTGGCGAACTCTTTTACCTTTGTTGGAGTAATGTCACATTGGCTATTTTTCTAGCATGCCAATTTTACCCAGCAGGTACATGAATTAACATGCTTTCTGTTGGTTTATTGGAGTGTGCATGTTTGATATGTGATAAGATCACATGCTTGCAGGTTTAAGCACATCCAGACTGCAAAAAAAAAAGTGTTTTGGATGAGGATAATAATTGAGATGGACATTTCCTACTGACATGTTGCAATACTCTACCCTGGACCACAAAACTTGTATTAAGTGTAAACATCACTTGAAGGCTGACTAAATAATCTCTGCATTTGGTTCATGGTTTGTTAGGATAGGCCAATATTTTGTTATGATACAGTATAACTATTTGAATATCTGAAATCTAAGGGGTTAAAAAATTTTGCAATGCTTTGCAATCCACACAACTATTTAAGGATTGAGATTTAATATATTACAGTAGGAAATGTACAAAATATCTTGATGGAACATGGTTTTTACTTCATATTCTAAAGATTTTTGGTCTAAAAAAAAAATGCTTTGTTGCAATCAATACAGTGTGTTTTTTGGCTATAGCCAATAATATATATGTGCAACATAACATAGCCAACATACATGAAATACTCAGAAATAGATTATGATGTTGTTTTTAGACATGTTTAGTAGAGCTGCACAATATATCGTTTCAGCACTGATATCGGAATGTATGTGTCCGCAATAGTCACATCGCAGCATCTGCAATGTTGAGAGATTATAGTTGATCAGCATAACAGTTGAGAATACATGAGATTTGTGAAATCATTGCAAAGAATAACCATAACAGAGTGAATCTTTAGCATTTGTGTGTGTTTTAGAGGCATTTCAAGAGAGTTGAAAGCATTCGGGCAAAAAAGCATCCAGTACTGGGAAACATCCATACACACTCATTCACACACACACACACACACACACACACACACACACACACACGCACGCACACACGCACACACACACACACACACACACAACGGCCAATTTGGTTTATTCAATTCACGGGGAACTGGAGCACCAGGAGGAAACACACACCAACACAGGGAGAAAATGCATACTCCACACAGAAATGCCAACTGGTCCAGCCGGGGCTCGAACCAGCGACTTTCTTGCTGTGAGGCGACAGTGCCAACCACTGAGCCACCGTGTCACCCCAATAAAGAATAATTTTACTGAAATATTAATACAGTGACTATACAGTGTTGTTTTACATTTCATTATACATCAATTTCTGTACCTTAATGCTGTCTCTGGAAGCCATAAAGCACTGTTCCTTTCACTTTTTTCTTTGCTCTATTGTAATTATTCTTGCTTGCAATTTGTTTAATATTTTTTATACAAAATTCACAGCCTTTCAAAAGCCACCCAATTAATCTAAATTCACGATTACCCCCCCCCCCCTCCCCCAATGATAAGTGTAATAATGTGCATGTAAAGATTCTCATTGATCTGATTGAACTTTTTGAACAGCACTTGAACTTTTATAAAAATGACATTTTACTTAGTTATCAAATACAGTTATTGAACTGACCTGAATAAACAATAATCTTCAGAAGGGCTGCACAATATATTGTTTCAGCATCATTATTGCAGTGGGCGAATCTGCTATAGTTAAATCACAAGATGTGCAGTATTGAGTAAGAATTATAGTCGAATTTTTGGAATTTGATGGAGTTAAAGTTTATCATCTGCATATGTTTTAGGCCTTCCACTGTGTGAGCATTTGAAGAGAGTTTAAAGCATTCAGGCACAAGAAATTGATTTTATTTGAATATTTATACAGCAAAGATGATGCAAAGTTATTTTTTCATTTGATTGTTCAATTTCTATACCAGAATATTGTTTGACAGAAAACCATAAAGCAATTTGTAATTTGTTTGTTATTTTTAAGCATGATTCACTTCCCTGTCTGAATTAATGAACTCTTTCCAGCTATTCAAGCCATCTGGGTAAAACTGTATTCATATTGCAAAATGTAAAATATCACAATTTCAGATTTTTGCAATTTTGTGCACTTGCAGCCCTAATCCTTAGAGTAACTTGTGTTTTTGATTTTGCATTTGCCTCATTTTGAAGCTTATTGTTTCTGTTTTTTTTTCCCTCCTGGGAGAACTGAGAATCTGCTTTGAAATAATATCAATTGTATAAAAATAAAGGTGATTTCACACATGCAGAGTCACAAGCAGTCACTCACTTCAGGCTTCAGGTCGGAGCTGTCAAGGGCCTCCTGTCAAGGTGACAAGCATTAGTGTGGCAGGCGTATACTTGTGCGATAAAGCTGCTGGTGAGTTCATGTTGCTCCCATGGGTCTTTGCCCGTGCTCCTGCAGTGCTCAGAGGAGCAGTGTATAAATGTCATTAAGAGCCTGTCTTTCAAGGGCTTTTGACCGCATTTCTCCATCCTATCACTACACACTGTAGATTGACCCCAGCCAGACACTTGGGCAAGCCCATTAATACATTAATATGATTGTTATATTATAATATAACTACCACACACACACACACACACACACACACACACACACATATATATGTATGTATGTATGTATGTATGTATGTATGTATGTATGTGTGTGTATATATATAGTGTACATATACATACATCTATATATCTATCTATCTGTCTGTCTGTCTGTCTGTCTGTCTGTCTGTCTGTCTGTCTGTCTGTCTATCTATCTATCTATCTATCTATCTATCTATCTATCTATCTATCTATCTATCTATCTATCTATCTATCTATCTATCTATCTATCTATCTATCTATCTATCTATCTATATATGTGTATGTGTGTGTGTATGTGTGTATATATATATATATATATATATATATATATATATATATATATATATATATATATATATATATATATATATATATATATATATATATATATATATATATATATATATATATATATATAATGTATGTATGTATGTGTATATATATATATATATATATATATATATATATATATATATATATATATATATATATATATATATATATATATATATATATATATATATATATATATATATATACAGCTCATTTTCAAAAACCCTAAATAACCATTTGTACCAGAATATTTAGAATATTCCTTCAAAATTCAACACTAATTTAGAGCAATATTTTCTATTGTTACATTTTAAAATGTATTGCTTTCATTTCCCGTATTAAATTACTCGCCAACAACAACAACAACAACAACAACAACAACAACAACAACAGTAACCAACCATTTAAATGAATGGAAGCCTGTTTTTAATACAGGCACTCTCCTTTATCTTCCTTTCACATGAACTATGTACGTCCTTCTAAGAAAGATATCCAGGTACAGTAGGAAGCTCTTTAGTTTTCTGGCCATGGTGTTCATAAATAATCAATGCGTGTCGTCTGTACTCTAATATGGGATTTTACTCTGCCCTCACACCACGAGGGGAATTCACGGAGCCCTACCACATCTTGGTATGTAAATGAGTCTGGGCTTCTGCCAATTTGTGCTCCATTTGCCTCCCTCTCTCTTCCTTTCTCCCTACTCCCTCTCCAAAAAGAGGAGTACAGCTGACAGCTCCGGCCACTCATCTGTTTAATCACTGGCACTGCTGAATAACGATGCTCGCCTCACGTCCGATTGTAACGGCGATTGAGAATTCGCTCTGTATTTTGAAAGTATAATGTTCGACAAATCAACGCCACAAAGTGCGTCTCGCAGCTGCATGGTGTTATCACACGCCTTCTTTGTTTATTAACATGTTTCGAAAAGCGGATGGCGGATGGTTTTAATGAGCTCATTGATGGTTAAAAAGTTTGAATGATGTACGGTTAACTATTGTGACTGGAAGAGAGATGTGTCTGCCATTTTATCACTTCCCATAGGTGTTCTGGAGTAAAGCAACTCAATTACATGTTTATTCATGTTCATACACTCTAAAAATAATTCTGTTGGCCTGTATATGTTGATAAATAATGTCTTACATTTTACACTAAATTCTGTCTAAAATATATAGATTTTTTTTATATTTAATTCTTTTTAAAATATTAAAAATATATTTTCTTTTGCTAAAAAATACTTAACGTATTGGCTTTTTTGCAATAGCTACATAACCCCTTATTTCAGTGTTTTTTTTCTTTCCAAAGTATTGTGGATATTTTATTTAATGGATAAACATGAATTCTGTTAATACATTTATTCTATACTAAAAGCAACATACACAGGTGTGACTACAACCTACATAACATGTGCATGATCTTTTATTAATATGATAAATTCAGGATCTTTTCCATTATATTTTTATTGATAAATTGCCCAGTATAGTTACTTTTGTTGTTGTAAAACATTTGTAAAAAAATCGTAATGCATAAAGTTTATGATTGTTTTAGTACTAAATATACAAATCTTTATAAAATAGCACTTTTTTTTCGCTGTATTAGATTGAAATACCAGAGAAAACTCGTGCCATATGATCAGAAGTGATCAGATCGAGCAAAATGTGTTTTATTACTGTGTAAACAGGGCAGCATCAGTCATGCTAAATTTGCCATCACCCTCTGTCTCATTTGCAAAGTCATCCTTGCCTTTCTCATAGTAATCTTCATGAACTAGCCTACATACGGTGCATGACTGCCTTGGTTGAAAAGGCCGCGCGCTGCAGCACACAGGCGTGCAATGGCAAAAATAGACTGACTGCATCAAAAAGGTGCTTAAATTGCCCAATGACAAGAAATATAGATTGTGCCACCAAACACATGAAAACGAAAGTAATGAGTCTGATTTGAAAATGTAAGTAGAAAATACAGATATTTGTGTAAAACTGTAAGAAGTATAAGTAAAAAGTTGTCAAAGAATAAATATTGAAGTTAAGCTCTGATAACAGAAAAATCTACTTAAGTACAATAACAAAGTATTTGTACTTCATTCATTCATTCATTCATTCATTTATTCATTTATTCAGTTATTCATTCAATCATTCTTTTTTTTTTTGGGCTTAGTCCTATTAATCAGTGGAATGAACCGCCAACTTATCCAGCACATGTTTTACGCAGCGGATGCCCTTCCAGCCGCAACCCATCTCTGGGAAACATCCATACACACTCACACTCATACACTACGGACAATTTAGCCTTCCCAATTCACCTATACTGCATGTCTTTGGACTATGGGGGAAACCGGAGGACCCGGAGGGAACCCATGCAAATGCAGGGAGAACATGCAAACTCCAGACAGAAACACCAACTGACCCAGCCGAGGCTCGAACCAGCGAACATTCTTGCTGTGAGACGACAGCACTACCTAATGCGCCACTGCGTTGCCTATTTGTACTTCATTACTCCCCCTCTCTCCCGGCAAGCTATGGCAAAGGCAAAGTGGCATGTCTAGAATGGTGTGGTTGATTATGGTAATGAGCTATGGTTTTGCAGCAACCTATCAGAAAGTACTACTGGTTCACCGTTTGAGAGGATTCCAGAGGATGCAGTGTGATTAAAGTTTGTTTCCAACAACACAAGTTCGAAATTAGACTTGATCTTAAACATTAACATTAACACAAAACCCTCACTAAGCAAACAGCTTTTATTGGTTTGTTTAGTAAGAAAACATGTAAACATGTATATTCTTCAGAGTGCCAACAGCAAGGCAGGACAGCCAGAGCCGGCAGTTTGGCAGAGCAAATTTTGATGCTTTCGTTGGGCGTACACACACTGTTCATTTTTTTGTGTAATTTATTTTGTGTTGTGCAAAGAACTGCACAAAAATAATCCTTTTTGTCGCTAATACTTCATGTATTTAGTATTAGTTGTTGACTTGGACAGTATGTTGCCAACAACTATATCATTTACAGGGAAAGCCTTCATTTTTACCTAGGAACTGCAGACAATATTACACAACATTGGCTGAAGCATGTACTTGCTTTGAGCCTCTGTTAGACAGTTATCCATAAGCACATGTGAAAATTCCAGTAGATTAGCAGTTTCTGGAATATTAAAATCCAGCTTGTCTGGCACAAAAAGCATGACACAATAAATCATCTTCCTTCTCCATTCTGATGACTGTTAGGACCTTAAGCAGATCATCTTGACCACATCTACAGTACAAGCCTTGAGGTGCCGCCATGTAATTGGCTGATTGGATTTGCTTACTAACAAGCACCTGAGCAGCTGTAACTAATGAAGTGGCTGTAAATAGATCGTTACTTCTATTTAGCAAGAACTGATCAGTGCGTTGAACTATGTCTGTAGAGAATACGGTTCTTTTACCAAACTATTAACTCTCCCTCATACAAAGCCTGTACTTTTCATTCATGGATGCATCTATTAATTCATAATGACCTCACATTACTGTACAAAATTAAAAGTAGATATCGTGACTCATCGGACAAAGCAATATTTTGCAATCTAACATTGGTGTTTTGTTTAGACATTGCAACTTCTAGCCTTACCATAGCTCTTGAATATCAAAGTAGCCAGACGTTGTAAATTTTCCTTTACAAAACTGTTAAGCAGCAGAGCTGTTTTTAATACTACTAATAAGACATATTTCTTGAGCACCAAAGGATTTTTAAATAGTTCCTGGAGGACTGACTGACAGTGAAGCCTGTAGAAATGTCTACTAAAAATATAGTTTTGCCTTGACCGCAGTAAGTTACGTTCACATTCTAAAACAAATTGAAATAGAAACAGTTGTTTTTAATGTTTTAAATATATTATTAATTTATTAATTAATTTTCCTTAAGCTTAGTCTCTTATTTATCAGGGGTCGCCAAAGCGGAATGGACCATTCCGGTATATGTTTTACGCAGTGGATGCCCCTCCAGCCACAACACTGGGAAACTCACACTCACAGAAAAGCTTAAACACTTTTTTTGTTTAACCAATTCACCTGTAGCACTTGTCTTTGAACTGTTGGGGATTCCTTGTCATGGTGACTGGCTGATACCAAGTACTGATTCTGATGCTTCAAGCTTTATAATGCACAAAGCTCATTTTCAGTCCAAGTATGATACTTAAGTTTAAGATACCATTTAGTGTGGACATGTCTTGGTCAGAAGCAACTTTACAGAACAAAATAGATAAAACAGATTTAAAAAATGGCAAGAAAAATCACTAATAAAGCAGTTTGGAAGCATTGCAAATAATGGAAGAAGAATTCAACATCTCTCAATGAAGTTTGGAACACAAATTTGATGCATAAGGAGTTAAAAGGCACACTATAAATTAATTTCTTCTTTACTAAAAGGAAATAGTTCCATAAACTATTGCTTACTACAATATGTATATTACAAAAAGGTATATTGTTAAAGATTCAAGTTAAAAACTTTTTGTTTTTGTTTTTTTTATATCCCTAATATTTCCAGCCAGGATTTAATGACCTTGCAATATTGTTGAAAACACAGAGCATTCAGTTCTGATGTGTAAAAAGATTTCAGTTCTTATGTGTCCTCTGCTTGTAAACTCGTAAGCAAACAATTGTGATCGGTTTATGAGATTGGCCATTATTAGTGAGTACCGATCGAGTCATGAAATGTGTGTATATATAACTTATAACTTTTGTATTGGATGTGTATTTATGTACTGTAGTATTAATATAATAAAATAATATCTTCAAGTATGAGTATGACCTGCAGTCATATTTTATACCATCACCGTATACAAAATCAGACTCCACATTCCATGGGCTATATGTTTTATTTGGCTGGCCTTTTAGTTTATTCTGCATATTAAACTGAGAGACAAGAGTGTATTTTAACTTCAAAACAAATGACATGCTTTTTCCTAAACCCGGTTGTTCGGTGGCTGGGTTTTGGGCTAAAACCACTCAGAGGTTATTCTACATCATCCCAAAACTGAACCGCCGCAACCCAAAAAAGCCTTTTTTATTTACTTGTGGAACGCTGCTAAATTGCAGTTCCGCACTCGTTTTTTGAAAGCGCGCTGTGCACCGAGGACTGTCAGTTAAGCTCTGTCAATCTATAACAGAAGCCGGTTCTATTTATTTCTCTCCCTGTCTGTCTCTTTCTTCTTCTTTTTTTTGGCGCTGAATGTCGAAGGTTTGTGGATATGCACAAAGAGCTGAAAGAGGAGAGTAAATACTGCTGCCGCTGATAGATTTGGGATGTGCACACATAAGGTTGCGTATGCCATTGCTGTAAGCACATTACATATGATGCTTACATTTGAGAATGGCCTTGCTAATTTGATAGTGGTTAAAGATGAAAGTGTGCTGAAGCGTGCACGGGTAATGGTAACTCAGCAATAGCCTGATGACGGCAATAAAGTGAAATCGATTCTGTGCTCCTTTTTCTTAATGTATGCAACCGTGCATGTATTTGCTTCGCAAAAAAGAGAGGATTGGGTTTAAGTTTGCACTGCTGCAGAAAGATCTGGTTTGGGAGCAATATTTATTTCTTCTCTGCAATAACTTTCATGTTTTCACCTATAGGGGGCAGTTTCACTCTCTGCAAGTTTGTCTGTCTCCGTCAAGAATGCTGAATGGGCTGGCAGGATTCTGGCCAGTGGTTTGTTTCGTTCAGCAGTGCCACTGTGCCGATCCACAAATAAATCACTGTGTTTCCCCCTTTGCTCCTGCTGTATTGTGGGAAGATAGATAGCAGGACCCTAATGATGTTCAACATCAGCTGGAGCTAATGGAGAAGATACTCCAGCTATTTGTATTGAGATGGTTCTCTCTCCTTTTCTTTCTTTCTCTCTGTCTGAATGTGATTAGTAAAAGATATGCTGCTTGTCAAACCATTTGAATAATTGAGATTTTTCTGTATTTTGAAGACAGAAGATATATTTTCAGTGCAATGTAATTCATTTGAATGCATGTATTTTCAGCATCATTACATTAGTCGTCAATGATCCCTCATTAATCATTCTAATATGCTAAACTGACTTGTTAATTATTTATAGCACTAAAAAAATTATAAATGTATAAAAAATAGCATTAATTTAGAATAAAATAAAAAAATAATTAAATAACATAAACGACGTCTTTGAATGTCAATTTGAAATGTAATTGCTTTTTGTTAATTTTTTTTATGTGCAGTTAAAGGCAATTTCCCAAGTGCTGTTTAACTTTTACCAGTTTTTTATTTATTTAAATATTACAGTATTAAAGGGTACCCATTTGACCCCTTTTTCGCGATTTAAAATTTGTTTTTTGTGTCTCCAGAATGTGTCAGTTTCAGTAAAAGTTTCAGTTTAAAACAGTCATCAGATTATTGATAATAGCTTTCAGAATATTGGATTTTCAGCTCTGAACACACTGTAGCTGTTTTTGTTGCCTGTGCCTTTAATGCTTGTTCTCCCCGCCCACCGTTCCCACGTGCCTGTCAGAGTGTGCCTCAATCTCCACCATGGCTGTGTCAGATAAACAGCACAGTGACAGACATGAAGGAAGCAGATCTCACGTAACGTTTGTGAGAAATACTACTGTAAGAACTTTACCAATGATTACTTGATGTATTTGTTGTGGAGTTAATTCAGCCTTTCAATGAGTCACACACAATGTCGTTACAAAGTTCACGCGCACACACACAAATACGCACACACATAACGGACACACGCACGCACACAACGGACACAAACACGCAGTGCGCGCGTTTAACTTTGACCTGTTTTTGCATCAAATATGGCTGGATACGCGATATTATCCATTGTTGTATGGAAATCAGTTATGTTAATGTACAAATAAAGCCTGATTTAATGTCTACAAACCGGGAATGAAGCATCTTTTATTATTGTACTGACACGTGGCTGTGGTGATAAAGACAGTAAAATCGCTGTAATTCATAACAAACATGCACTGTTTTGAAAATGTGTTAAACTTGTAAAACTCATTCTTGATCACATTTGATGATGATTGATGATCACAGGGAACCGAAAGGATCTTTTAATCCTGGTTGCTTTGCACACGTCCTGTCTTGTTGATATGATTAGACACGTTACCACAGAGACATGGTAATACGCGGCTGTCAATCAATTCGGTGGGTGGGGAAACCGCACTCCTATGTCACGTTGCAGTGGGCCTCAAAATGGCAGGGATTTGGATCCTATTTTAATGTCAGGAAATTTATTTAAGAGACTTATTGTATTTATATCACTTCAATATGACTGTGGACACACTATACCAACACACAGTTCTGTCCAAACAGCTTACAAAAGATGATTTTCATCATAGGTGCTCTTTAATAGCTAATTTCTAATAACTAATTCCTTTGTCTTTGCCATTATAAATGTACATAAAATTAGTATGCAAAATACTAGTAGTTTAAACTTAAACGGGTTAAATACAATGTTAAGGCTTAACTGGGTCAAATAGGTCAGTGGTTTGTTCTTTGGCTAATCCCAAAAAAAATTAATTAATTTAATTAAATCTGAAGGGGGTTAATAATGTTAACCATAAATATTGTTAACACTTTTTACAGTTTAGAATTAGTGATGGGCAACGCAGTGGCGCAGTAGGATGTGCTGCCGCCTCACAGCAAGAAGGTTGCTGGTTCGAGCCTCGGCTGGGTCAGTTGGCGCTTCTGTGTGGAGTTTGCATTTTCTCCCTGCATTCGTGTGGGTTTCCTCCGGGTGCTCTGGTTTCCCCCACAGTCCAAAAACATGCGGTACAGGTAAATTGGGTAGGCTAAATTGTCCATAGTGTATGAGTGTGAATGATTGTGTGTGGTTGTTTCCCAGAGATGGGTTGTGGCTGGAAGGGCATCCGCGGCGTAAAAACGTGCTGGATAAGTTGCCGGTTCATTCCGCTGTGGCGACCCCTTTTTAATAAAGGGACTAAGCTGAAAAGAAAATGAATGAATGAGTGAATGAATACTATGAGATTGTCTTGCTATGTAAAACATATTTAAAGAAGAAATAACATTTCACAAAGTAGTAATTTCAACCCAGGCTCATTCTGAAAACATACTGCTGTATACATTTCTGGAGAGCGCCAAATACATGTACGCTGTGTACGCTTTTTCAGATCTCAAATTTCTCTCGAGTGCCATTCGCGCCGGCTCTTCTTGCGTACATCCACCAGAGACTGCTGTTTACTGACTGACTGACTGACTGACTGACCAACCGACTAATCTAGGCATGGGCCGGTATATCACGGTTTCACAGTTTCGTGGTATTGTGATAACTGCTCTAAATTGTAATCTTTTTAAATATTTGGGGAAAAAACAAAAACTTGTTTCCCTTTTGAACACAATATATATTTTATTTTGAGAAACATTTAAAATGTTGTGGAGCAATAAACATGTCAGGCTAAATAATTCAAATGAATCATTGACTTATGCTGTCTTCATTTATTTCCAAAAAAGATTTCTTTACAATTTAAAACAGCATCTTTGGATATCTTTTCTGCTGGAGATACTATTGTCCTAAAAAGCAAAAAAAAGTAGATAAAAAAAATCGTACACATACCTTAGGAACGGTATAGCAGAAAATTTTGACGGTTTTAAAACTATGACTTTTCCAAACCGCGCTATACCTTGAAAACGGTTATCGTCTCATGCCTAGACCAATCCCCCTTCCCTAAACACAACCGATAATGTTTTAAAAGTACAGATTAACCAGCGCCCACCAACTTCCCAAACCCAGCCGACGGTGTTTTCAAAAGCAAAAAAGAAAAGCTCCCTGATTTTTACCACATTTACCAGGTCTACCATATAGGGCTATATTGTCAGAATGAGCCTATGCAGAAAAATTTATACATTTATAATTATAGGGAAAAACTTTGACTGTTTTTTGAATGGCCTATCATGGCTTCTGCAAAGATATTACACATTTGAATATTACATATTTATATAATATATATAACTTTATGCAATATATTAATATTGATTATATATTAATTACTAAAATTTATCATTCTGAAAATGTGGCTTTGCAATAACAATAGTAAATTACATGTTCAAATACATGAAGCAGATCTTTTAATTTCTGATAACTGTTTACAATATCAACTGTTTACACTATTTTTTGATCAAATGAATGAATTCATTCAAAACATGAAGAAAACTTAACCATCACAAACTGTGTTTGTAAACGAGCGACTGGATGCATGAATGACTGTTATTCTTGTCAGTCAGAGCGTGTATAAGAGTCTTATTGGCAGTAATTACCACACGCTGGGTTCTTACACGTACTTCAGCTCATAATAAAACAACAATGTCACATTATTACCCAACGTCCTCCTTTAATGACTCCAACTGCTGTGCTGGCCTGTTATTCCACACGTTCCCCTATTCGTTGGCCTCTCCCGAAAATCCCCAAACGATAATTATTGAGTTATCTGCTGCTCCAACAAATCTGACTTGTCAACTGCTATTAATTGCTACAATGTCACAAATTAATGTGCAACTGCCAGTCATATGCGATTTCTGCAGATATTCAGTGGCCTTAACTTAAAGAGTTATACTGCACTGCAGATTAATTATACACAGATAAGATAAATGCAAAGTGAAGCAAGGCAGCACCATTAAGGCAAACTCATCACTGAGACATTGCGCAAAGAGAGAACTAACAAGCTGCTTTCTCCAACAACAGGAGAGGAAGAGGAAAGAACTCTTCAACTTCCTGCTTCCTTCCATTCTCTCTTATTGCTGGAAGCAGAGGAGGAACATTTAAGACAAAAAGTTCATAGAGACAGTCATTGGTTCTATTTGCACATGGTATTGCGTTTTCTTATCCAATCACAGGTGGACAAAGAAGACACAATACCATTCACACCTTTTATTGTTTAACTGACTATGTTTACATGGACATCAGTAATCAAATTATTTGCCATAATCTGAATAAGACAATAATATGATTAAGGTGTTTACATGAGTTGCTTTTTAAATGTCCCTTTCATGATCCCGTTTTACATGTTATAGCACATAATTCCAACTATCCACATTTCCTCTGGAGTTTCATGTAATTTTCATTTTTAGTTTGTCGACTTTAACTGCGGTTTGGCACTTTTACTTTTATTCAGGAGCATTTCATGCATGCCCCCCGTGACAAACAAGTTATTGGATGCGAGTATGACCTGCTGGAGGAGTGTCGTTTTGATGGAATTTAATACCACATGCTGTATGGGGAAAATACTCTGCATTTCAGTGTCTGTAATCCTTTACTGACTTGGTAGGTGCAGAGAATAGTGCCTAACAGCCGTATGTACAGAGTATCCTGCCGCAAAATGCGGCAAAAATCCTACACAACGGTAAAATTTTAAAGTGTTTGCTTGTCTGTACTGCACTTCAATAATGTGACTAACAATGGCATACTTCACATGTTTTAAGTTGATTTCTGTTTAGTTCGATTATGACTTTAGTTGGATTAAGGTAATCAAAAACATGGTAGTCTCTTAATCAGAGTATTGTCTTAATCATATTGAAATCAGATTATTGGAGTCCATGTAAACATACTTAATATCTCTTTTGTCAACTTTTGACCAATTTCTACCACTTTTCTGATATTGCCAGAGATTATTGGCTTTATTTGATGTTTCAATCTAATTCTGGGAAACCTAAAAAAAATCTAGTAAAAGTCTCAGATCAATTAAACAGGGATTATGAATAGATTACTTTATTGACTAATGAAATTATAGACAATTGATTTCTTTTTTCTGATTAACTCCTATTAGCCTAGACTTTATTCTGTAGCAGTTTTAACATGTTTGCTTACAAATATTTTAGGACATTGATGATTAAATTAGGTGTCTTTGAAAAGTATTATTATATTATGTTATTTAATCCATATTTATCAATCCTTATTATGCAAAGGATCCAGAACCTGATCTTGAACCCCTGTGAACCATACCAGGAACCTCTCTTTTCTCCTGCCAACGACACCACACTACAACCTCAAAACCTTATCTAATTCTCAGTGTCCCTCTCACAGGTGAGTGGGCTTGATAAAACACCCGTAGAAACCACTCTTTCATCTCTCGGACACTTTAACTGACAATTGCACCAGGTTTTGCACATTTGCACCAGACACTTTCTTACAATTACTCCATATCTGTAAAAAACATTTAAAATTAAGCTTATCACACAGGTGAGTGGGCTTGACAAACCACCCGTAGGAACACTCTTTCCTCTATAAAAAACCCCTCTTCTCCTTACTCTAGCACTTCATTCTCTGTGCACTAACAGTTCATTTGTATAATTAGCACTTGTGTCACTTGAATCACTTGAATGCCTCCACAATTGTAAGTCGCTTTAGACAAGTGTCTGTAACCCTTTATTTTTATAGTCCGTTTGATTATTAGTAGACTGTCTGCTTAATATCTGTTAATACTGCTCCTTCAACAAACATTTAACTGACTATAAGAAACTTTGCAAGTACATGTCAATTTACACTAACACAACCTTAAGATCTACTTATAATCTAATGAGAATTAGTTGGCATGTAGATGCAATGTAACTTAAAAAAGAAATTGACCATCAAAATAAAGTGTGACCAAAGCGTCTGCTAAATGACTAATTGTAAAATAATGATTACGCAAAAATTCAGATCACAAAGTCAGTTTTCAGGGCTTAAACCACATCTCTGAATGTAGCTTTGAATAGGAAACCAATGATTAAAAACACATTCAAGACTATACATATGAAATAAAACATTCATAAATTTGCATCTTATGAAAACACCAGTTGCATGAAAGAGTATGAAGAAAATGAAGCAGCACTAATCTTATTTGCAGTCAAAGAGACTGGTAAGGGAACTGTGTACTTTGTTTTTTGCCAAAACAAAATATAAGATTATCAATGACAAAGTTTAAATATGTCTTTACAGTATGTTCCACTGGATTTATGAATGAGTTCAGCAGCAGAGCTTCAACCACCACTGTTTGACCAAATGCATTTTTGACTACCTCTGAATGTGGTCAAAAGGGGCTTAAAATGTTTCACACCCTATTCACACCTGTACTTAGTGTTGTCCACTTGTGATCAGATTGACTTGAACGCATCATACATCTTGTATGAGGTATGAACATGACTTTTAACTAATCCGAGTGCCATTGCTGTGCCTTTAAGATATTTTTTGAGTTGAAACTAAGGGCAGAGAGTGAGAATCCAAAGAAAAACAAAGAAGATTTTTACCTCTCTTGAACGGTTTCTCTCTGAAACACGGTGCATTTCTTCTGTCTGTTTTATCTCTGTCTTAAGTGTTTTCAGACTGTATCTCTTACTGCTGAATAAAAGCAGTGCTCATTAGCATTTCATTCGTTGCTCAAGTCTTATTTCTCCGCGAGACACTGTCTCAGGCCTCCACAAATGCAGATTTGACACGGTGCATTGTTTACACTGAGTTAGAAGGCATCATTGCCACTTTGCAAATGAAGCTGTTTGGATGCATTGCAATGGCAGATCAGTTCGGGTTTGGATCGGTTTGTGTGAGCTCTCAGAGAGTGTGAATGGATTGTCTGGGCTGGGAAAAGGGTGCATCTGGGAAGGGGTGTTTGATCTCCCACTAAAACCATTAGTTTTTTATTTTGTGTACAGTAAATTTGACTTTCGATTTGATTTTCGAGTTTCGATTCAGAGGCAGCATCCTTCCAAGGACATGGACTATCGAAGGCCGGGATATGAGGAATGCATTTGGAGGTTCTATTTGAAACTTTGTCTTTGAACTGGGGCAGTCTTTTTTTGCACCATTATGATGCTATCAGCCTTGAAATGCGGCCTTTGAAGGATGAAGCCTTTAAATTGAGATGCAGTTATTAAATATAGAATTTTTTAAATTATTTAATTGTCTTGCATAATGCATTGTTATTGGTCATTAATGTCAATAACACTACATTAATGTCTTATTTGTTAGCATAAGTTAATGCTTGAAATAACAATAAGCAATACATTTGAACTTTATTAACATTTATTGATGTTAGTTATTGGCGGTTCATTCTGCTGTTGCAACCCTTGATAAAGAAGGCAAAGGAAAATGAATGAATGATTCATATTAGTTTCAATATGTTCACTGTGCATTATGTTACAAGACTTTTTATTAAAAATAAATATATTAATGTTAAGATTAACATCTTGACGGCCCCAATAGCCTAGTGGGCAGTACACAGACATACTGTATAGTACAGCTGCTCTGTTTGAGACCTTTCCCAAATTCTCTATGATATTATACAATATTCCATGTGCTATTTGCTCAATTCTGTTTTAAGTACATAATTCTTTTTGCAAGTACAGTCTTATATCTTTATCTTTTTTTTTGTAATTAAGGTGAAATTTGTGTGCACGTAGCAACATACAGTATGCTTAGACCTTTTCTGCTAGTGGGGAAAAGATTATTAGCACTATATTGTAAATAACATTTTTACAGTTAAAAAAAAATATGGATGGATGAATGGATCCTGTGAAAAATTACGACACCCTATTGAATTTCATATTTTTCTGTATCAGAACGTAATTCTAAAAATCTGTGGTCACTGTATCTCCTTTGACAGGTCTTAAAATTTGAAAGATAAAACCTCAGATAAACAGCATCACATGACTTTCACACTTGTCATTATCAGATAGAAAAGATAGTGCTAGAAAGACGAGAGTGACAAACTTAGGACACCTTATGCTCCAGATCCCGGCACTGTAGGTTCACTTTTAGGAGTAAGTTTGGGAGTTTTAGTCAGGATTTGACTGGACTATTGCCACACCTTGAATTAATTTTTTCCCCAACTGTTCTGATGTACAGTAGATTTGCTGGTGTGATTGGGATCATTGTCTTGTTGCATGACACATTTTTGGCCCATTTTTAAACCTGAAGTCTCCAGACCAGACATTAGAATAGCCAGGCTTGACTTATCTTTGTTCATTCAGTATGTTTTTTTCATCTGAAGATAAATTTTTACAAATACTACCTGCCAAAAATCAGTAATATAGCCTTTAATGAAAAAAAAAAATCAAAGGGTCTCCTACCTTTTTCCACTAAAACACTAAATAACAAAAAGTCGAGACAACAAATATTTTTATTTTCCATTAATTTCTTCTAATGAGTGAATCAGGTCTCAGCAAATTATGCAAAATTTAACTTAATATTTTCGGTCAGTTTGATTGATTTAAGTTGATATCACAAGAACAATTCATTTGATTCAACTAAAAAAATTAAAGCAGCAAGAATTTTTTTACACTGTAAAACATGCTGGATTCCACACAATCAATTTGTGTTGGGAAAACATGAACAATTAAGTTGTCCTCTCAGAAAAATCAAGAATTGTGTTGTTTAAACTCATTTGAAATAAATAGCTTGAACAAACAACAAACATAATTTTTTGGATGGATGGATAGATGGATTGATTTATTGATTGATTGATTGGTTGGTTGATTGATTTAGGGCTGGTCAATAAAATTGACATTGATATTTATTGCCTGAACACCATTGTCAATATCGATTAAAAAAAAGATTCGGTATGAAGTTTAGGCATGAAGCGCTGAAGTTTTTGTAAAATGTGGCTGCTGAGCGCACACCTTGGAAGCAGTGGCAATAAGCTCAGGGTGTAAGGTTGTCATTTCCAATGAAGGCGCGTGACTTGCACGACGTGCATATGAAAGCGACGCGCACCTGTTGTGTAAGTGGCGTGCACCTGAACCGCGCTCATTTTCCAGCCGCACCTAGTTGAAAACATCTGAACTTTTACGAATGTCGCAAGCACACTATGATTTATGTATGTAAAATTAAAAATCTGAAGAAGCACAAAGCTCATTGTAATCTTAGTCAAGGAATCCACCTACACCGTGCGGCCGTGAGGAGATTGTAAATAGTGTGGCTTTTTGGTTTCTTTTCTTATGCATCCCAGGCACCAGCACCCTATCTGAAAAATCTTCTAGCATACTGGGTAATATAGTCATCCAACGTCAAAATTTGTAATGTTGCAATTTGTATTTGAATTATGACGGCTGCTTCCTTTACTTGAAAGCTCACATGTGATGATCATGACAGAGTTAGAGGTTTACTGTATCATAATTATTCACACTTTAAAGGTTGCTTTGATTGTTCAGCATTTACGCTTTACCATTGCACACACTTTGTAACATTTAATTATAAGTTTAAGAGTCTCTTTAACACTTATGTTTATTTTATTATAAAGAGATCAGATTTTTTGTTTAAATAGTTTTTTAATTTTGACTATTAAATCTATTTGCCTTAGAAATGTTGGTGAATTAAAATAAAGTGGTTAAACAGCAAAAAAATCGTAATATTCCTAAATGTATTGTTAAAAATATTCAGTAATTATCGATATCGAATGATATAAAATATGATATCGTGATAAACTTTTTTGCAATATCGTCCAGCCCTGATAGATAGATAGATAGATAGATAGATAGATAGATAGATAGATAGATAGATAGATAGATAGATAGATAGATAGATAGATAGATAGATAGATAGATAGATAGATAGATAGATAGATAGATAGATAGATATGTGTGATTTGTGCATTGTTCTATGCGAGTGTGAAGGTCAGTGTTTATAAATCTTTCTTGGCTCATCTCAGTGAGTACCGCTGCTTTCGTTCTCAGCCTGCAAGGCAGCCCTACAGTATTGCAATTCATCATCATTTGTTGCATTCCATATTTTGTTTATATTTGATTTACGAAGAGGCCTTTGTTTACTATGGCTGTGGAATGAAGAGTAGCGCTGTTGTCGAGGGGCTGTCCGAAAGGTTCATGTGAGGTAAAAGCAGCGCTACCGAGCCTCATTCCAGAGCTCATTAGGCATTTCAGACAGAGTTGAATTCAGTTGTGTCTTCGGTCATGCATCAGCTGGTCTCTGCAGATGCGAGAAACCAACACGCACACACACAAAAGTCTGGCATCTCTTGAAAAACTTGCTCCCCGTTGGAATTCTCATTTCATCCTCCTTCAACCAGAACGCCGGACTTCTGAAGAGGAACATGCCAAATTTGATTATGAGCTGAATTTGAGCGTTACCATCTAAAAGTCGGCTCTTCCAGGTTTTATGGATAACTAATGCAAGCTGTGGAAAGTCTGATCTTGAGGAAAGTGGATGATGGAACGGAAGCAGAAGGATAGAGCGAGTCCGATGTGGATCACTGCCAGCATTAAACAATTAACATTATAATTTGTTTTCGTAACGTTGAAAAGTAATATAATTAACCGGAGAAAACTAATCTTTGTTTCCTGCCAGGCTGAAACGCTTCTGTAAATGATAATAGCAGTTGGTCCAGTGGGCTCTTGGGATGGGATAAATCTGCTTTTCCCCCTTTGCACAGGACTGGCATCTATTCAGTCGGTGCTGTGTGCAGAGGGAGCCATTGAAATCCTTTCTGTAAGCCCATCTGTGTGTGTTTGAAGAGTTCAACGCTGTTCTGTGACAAAGCACAAAGCTGCAGTTCTTGCCCTCTCGCAGTGACCAGTGCAGTTTCACTCTGTATCACCACAGCAGTCAGTCAAGATTAACCCACCTCACCCTTGCCATCAGCTCTGGGGTTTGTTCAAACCCTTTAAGTCTTTAACCCTTTAGGTCCCGCACTTTCCCATTGAGCACAGAATGAGTTCTTCAAACTTTGCACAGAAAAAAAGCTTTTTTTTTCAGTCTAGCACATTTCTTGCAGCCATACTGATGTATTGTTGCATCATAGAGACAAGTGTGAAGTCCATATACAGTACAATAACACGTTATATTTCACAGGTTAGACATGTCTGTGTTTTATCTGAGAGGCTCAGGCTGTTTTGCATCTTTGAAGGGGTCGTGTTACGAGAATCGCACAAAAACAATTTAAATATGTCATGTCAACCTGAAATACAAAAAAAGGTTATTGACAATTTATTTGAAATAGAGATTTTAATTTTGTGCTGAAATGATTTTAAAGAGACGTATTAAATAATAATAAAGATAATGTAACATCCTGGAGTTTGTTCTTCATACCTCGCTTAAATGATCTAAGATGATTTTGCAGATCCTGGATTTTTTTAATCTTGATAACTGATCTCTGGTTAATTTGGTTCTTCAAACAAGTTCGCGAATCAGATTAAAATGTCTGGATGAACTGATCTGAGATCTCTTCATGTGTTGTGAAGGACAGATCTATTGATCCATGAAATCATGATCAGCAATGCAACGATTGGCTGACGGCACAGCAGTGTAATGACTTCATCTGTTTAATATTCAATTATCCATGTGAGCAAAATTACCTAAAATTAGCAGTAAACAGTTTGTTATGACACGCAATAACTTTGCACATTTGTTGTGAGCTGCAAGCTTTACACTTTCATGTGTCAAGAGTATTTGCCGTGTATTTCAATGCATATCAATGTATTTAGTTCTACATTTAGAGAAGATTTTCTTTATTATAGTAGCACTAGGCCTACTCAAGTTTTATTAATTGGCGTAAGGAAAAACTGTATGAAATAATTTCGCATCAAAAAAGCATTTTGATATTGGTAAAGGTGTCAATCACCGGCATATTATCGGTCAAAACACATGCATGACTGCATAAATTATTATCCTTTTTTTTTTATTTGAATATTGTGCATGTCCCGTTTGTATCTAAAAAGTTCATACCAATACATTTTCTCTTTGAACCACTAGGTGGCAGTCTTTGTACTATTACTTGGAGTGCAGATTGCATAAGTTTTATTACCGTATTATAGATTTTTTAACAAATATATATATACTATTTTTCCAAGTGTATATAACTCTTGTAAGAAAATATCTGAATTTGGTACATACTTTCAGGGTTATCTTTGCTTGAACTGACCGGAACTAATCCTGTTTATATGAAATAAGCCAGCTCCCTAGCAGGTTTGAGCTACCAGAACTGTTGCTATGACAACAAGTCTCAGATGAGTTTTGAAGAACAAAACGATTGTGGATGGTGTCAAATCGTCAATAACCAAATCCAGTTAATTGAGTAATCCACGTACAAAGAACAGACCCTGGGACCCCTCATCCGAGAGTTGTTGTCATAGCAACAGTTTTGGTTGCTAAAACCTGCTAGGGAGCAGGCTTATTTCATATAAACAGGATTAGATCAGGTAATTTCCTTTTTTTACAGTCTATGGTCATTTCGAGCAAAGGTGAAACTGAAAGTATGTACCGAATGCTGACATTTTCTTATAGTAGTAATAGATTACAGGTATATAGACTGGGAAAAGTAGTAAAATGGTTTTAAAAAATTATAAATAACAGCTTTTAAAAATTATTAATAAAATTGTTTTGCAATCTAAACTCCAAAATAAAAAAAGTACAAAAACTTTTACAGGGTTGGTTCTCTCCAAGGGGTTCAAAAAAACATTTTTAATATGGACTTTTTGGATACAAACGCATACTGCTAAGGTAGGCCAACCCAGCTTTTGTACAATTTGTGTATGATAATGGACATGGCTAATATTCTGTTTTTTGTTTTTTTTAAGTAAAAGAATAATAAATTATGCAGTCAAAAGTTGCAGACACTTACCAATATCAAAATACATTTTTTTTTTTTTTTTGATGCAACATTTATTTAAACAGGCATCAAGAAACTTGAATGGGCCTTGGCTACTATAATAAAAGTGTAAGCCTGCAGCCCACAACAAATGTGTAAAGTTATCGTGTATCATATTAAACAGTTTACTATGAATTTTAACTATTTTTGCTCAGGTGTATAATTGAATATTAATCAGACGATGTCATTTGCTGCTGTGCCGTCACCCAATTAATCTCAGATCAATTCAACCAGACATTTTAATCTGATTTGTAAACTTGTTTGAAGAACCAAATTAGCCAGAGATCAGTTGTCAAGATTAAATCCAGGATCTGTCATCTTAGATCATTTAAGCAAGGAACAGTTATCATGTAATTTCCTGTCACCTTAGTTTACCCTTTTTATTTAGTTAATCTTTGAGTTAGTCTCCACCCTCTCATCAGCCTGTTTAGTTAATTGATTCCTTTTGTATTTGTACTGTTCTGTTAGCCCTTTGTTAGTTTTAAGTCACTCCCATGATGTCTGTGTTTTGCTTGTGGTTTACTTTACTTTACTTTACTTTACTTTACTTTACTTTACTTTATTTTTGTTTCCTTTTATTTAGTTTCGTTTTGTTACGTTACGTTTTAGTTTGCTTTTATTTGGTTTTGTTTGGTTCTAGTTTGGTTTTGTTTGGTTTGCATCTGGATCCTCACCTTTGTTTATTCCCTGCGCTACATGAGATGTGACAGATAGATTAGTATTGTCATTATTATTGTTGTCGTTATTATTTTTTAAATTCTCCTGTTTATATTTATATACTATATTATAGACACACACACACACGCGCACACGCGCACACACACGCACACACACACACACACACACACACACACACACACGCACGCACACACACACACACACACACACACACACACACACACACACACTTTTTTGTGAAATGTGGGGACATTAAATAGGTTTCCATTGTTTTTATACTGTACACACTGTATTTTCTATTTCCCCAACCCCACCCTACCTTTAAACCCAACTCTCACAGCAAACCCAACTCTACACAGTACTTTCAGAAAAAAATTCATTCTCTGTGATTTATAAGCTTTTTGAGAAATGAGGACATCAACAATGTCCTCATTTTCATCACCTTCTTCTAATTCATTTGTCATTATACAGATTTGTGTCCTGATATGTCACAAAACAAGTACACATGCATACACACACACTATACTTTGTTTAGAAGGCAGACACTAAGCTTTTTTTACACTGCAATTGATAATCAATAGTAAAAATTACAAATTGTACCTCTTTCCAACATGGAAAACCACCAACAATCAAGAATGCATGATTATATGCTGTCATGGCTTTGCAATGAAAAGAATGTCATTATAATGGAGCCCAATGGGGCAAAAACAGCCACGGACATAACGAAAGGGTAGTAAATTTGCACTTGAGTGAGCAAATTTACATTTGAGTGTATTGTTGAATTTTTTTACATTTTCAAAGCATTTTCCCTAAATATATGTCAAAAGAAGATTTGTCACTAAAAATAAAGACAAAATTAAATGGCCAAATTAAGACTCAAAGTCACCCCAGAGTGGATGAAAACATCCCCAACAGCACACATTAATATATATGACTTGCTTGACTGTTTTCGTGAGAATCTCTGCAGTCAGGGACTTCGCATGTGGGTCAAGAAGGTTTTTGTCTGCGTGCTGGTGTCTGGTCTGCATGCTTGAGCAACTCCCAGGTGCTTACCAGACTGTAACAATGTTTGCCAGGGCTTTTTACCCATCTTTGCTCCATCTCAGTTAGCGGGCCGTCATTTTGACAATACTCGCTCGGACTCTCACAGCAATTGACTTTAATTGATTGATGCCTTATAAATGTTGCTCCCTCCCCCATTTCCTGAATAAGCGGCCCCATATTTCACAATCTTATTTTTATCCTCCACAACCTTTCTTTTCAACCTAGGAAGTGTGGAGGAAGTCTCAGTTCTCCTCAGACTTGATCTTTGAATATGTTAAATACAATGTGTGTGTGTGCGCGTCAATTCATTCCAGTACTGAGCAATTCTTCAAATCTGAATTTTTATGAAGGTTTGTAGTCTTGTTGTCCAAAAATAACATGAGAGACCACAAAAAAGCAGAAGAATGCTGCTCTCTGTGTACACCGCTTGAAACTTAAGCTCCCTTCAAGGACCGAGCCTCATATTTCTCTTTTTTGGCTTGTAAAAACCTCTCATCCCATCGTTGAATAATGCAAAATAACTACATATAACAGTAAAACCATAGGATCTGCGATCGGAAATAATGCTTTCTCTGCATTTTGGCCTAGTCTTTACTGGCATGAGCTTTTTCCTCATTTGAAAGCTCTGAAAGAAGCATTGATTGCACTGAATAAAATCCAGTGGCTCTGTTATTGAAACATCACTCAGAATGCTTCACATAGCTGCAATTTTTAGACCACTGAGGTATTTTGGGGTATTGCGATTGTACAGATTATACAATTGTACATGGAGCATCTGCAAACTGGGGTTAGAAATTTTCTATGGAAAGAACGTTTCCATAGAGATACACTATATAAAATGAATATATTGTCTATTATATTGATCAACAGTTAAATTCTTCTTCTTAATATTATTATTAAAAATAAATAAACCAATAACAACATATTATTTATGATGGTTGATCCATTTTAGATGCATGCAGCTGGTCATGAGCGTTTTAGATTGGTTTGTTCAATGTTATGTGACAGGTTAATCACAGCTGATGTGTTTTTTAGGCCTATGCGGGTTATCAGCTTTCAAATTGAATGTCAGTTTTTAGTTTCGGTCAAGATTTCCATTTTGGTGCATCCTTACTTTTCAGTGTGGGGCCTGGAATTGATATCTATGGGTTTTTAGGCTTTTTTTCTTTATAATAATAATAATAATAATAAATATTCCTTACATTTAAATAGCTTTTTTTGGACACTCAAAGTGCTTTACACATTTTTGGGGGATCTCCTCATCCACTACCAGTATGCAGCATCCACCTTAATGATGTGACGGCAGCCATATTGCGCCAAAATGCTCACCATCTGATTGGTGGAGGCAGACATATAAAGCTAATTATGATATGAGGATGGTTAGGTGGTCATGATGGTGTGATGGTATTAAACCACACTGAACTGAACTAAACTGAACTTATACTCTAAAAACTGGACTGACACAGTTTCAGTCTACTATAATCTTCTATGTTAAGCTGCTTTGACACAATCTACATTGTAAAAGTGTCAAAATTTGGCCAGGATGCCAGGATTAACCCCTTTTCTTTTTTGAAAGATATCCTGGGATTTTTAACAACTACAGAGAGACCTTGGTTTAACATCATATCCGAAAGACAGCACTCACTGATCCCCATCAATATACTGGGGCGTTAGGACCCACACAGAACGCAGGTTAAGCACCCCCTGCTGGTCTCACTAACATCACTTCCAGCAGCAACCTAGCTTTTCCTGCTGTCTCTCATCCTGGTACTGACCGGGTGCAGCCCTGCTTAGCTTCAGTGGGTGACCATGTGAGAGTTGCAGAGAGCTAGCTGCTGGCCGGTTACAGTAACCTTAAGTGTATCTTTATTATCTCCTATGTAAAATACTTGCATGTAACCAGTTTAAGAGCAATTTTACAGAGCATTTTGAAAATTGGTGAATCAGTCAGAATACTAATAATGGCAACAATAACAAGATGTTAACAATTGTATGTAAATTATACATAAATTTTAGACTATGACTGCAAAATTATAAAAAAAAAATCTCACCTGCATGAAAAACTCTTTTTATAATCTCTTACAGTGTGTCTTAACTACATGCCACTACACTGCGACATGCAATAAAACATATCTTCCATGTAAATTTTTTTTTGCCCTAATCTTCTACGATGGTGACATGCAAAGTTTCTGTTTTAGAAATGGTTCTGTATCTGAACATCATAAACTACTATAACAATCATCAACTCAGACGTTGATCATGTGCTTTACAGTGTTTTAACTCCAATAACAAAATAACTAACATACAGTTTAAGCTTGAATATTAGAACTGTGTCTCAGTGCAAACCAACACCAATAACTCAGAATGTACTTTTAATCATGCTAATGAGGTTTAATATTTAGTAAACCCGTCCATTTCGTTGGCACAGGTTGTTTTCAGCTATTTTGCACTTTTAAATGTCTGGTAATTAAATGTTTCTGTCATGTCGTTTCATGTCTGGGGTCTTTTTTATGAAATTTGGGAAGAAACTAACTCTGAATGTAACAATAAATTACAAATTGTAATTTAATTATTAATTATTATGGCTTTTTTTTTTTAATAGATCACAACTTTTGTGTACGAAGTAGTGTAGGCACATCTTCACCCATTGGTAACACTTCATTTTGATGGTCAATTTGAGTATTCTGGTTAATATCTGTTGATACTGCTCTTTTAACAGACATTTAACTGACTATAAGAAACTTTGCAAGTACATGTCAGCTTACACTAACCCTAAGCTCAACCTAATAAGTGACCCACCCGTTTTGCGCATACGCTGCATTTATAAATGGTGTGAACGGTTTAGAATCTTGTCATGTCGCATGTTGTTATGACAGTGTTACACTGTTTCAGCACATTGATGTTTATGATTTTTTTTGTTATTTTTAGAGAATCTAATAATATCTACAGTAACTGATTTCTGCATTCATAAGCTCAGCAGAAATAGCTGTGATTGGTCACAATGCTCAGTGCTTTTTGCAATAACAACAAAAAAAATGTGCATGAATGTGCAAAAGAGCCTGAATATTAAAAAAAAAAAATGCATAAATTTGACACTTATTAAATTTTTTACATTTGACTAAAGTCACAAAAGCCGTATCAATTTAGTTTAACTTTAAACTAGTTTAATATTTAACCAAGGGTATTTTTCATACCCTTATTTTCACTTTTTGTCCCTGTTAATTTATGATTCTTTTATGAACAAGGGCCCTGTCGTTGACTTTATCCTTCATAATCCTCTCTTCTATTGTAAATGTCATCACATTTAAACAAAGGTGACATTTTTATCTTTAACATTTTTCTGTGTGTGTTGCTCCCCAGATTGCAGACACTCATTACTTTTCCATTTAGCACTGTGGGAAAAGTAAAGCAGGAATTTTTAAATCTGTCATCTGTAGTTGGATGGATGACCCTGTGTCTGATGACCCGATAACGTTAGACGTTAGCTTTACTGTCCCATTGACACACATACAGTGCTAGAGCGGTTGACTTATGTCATGCAATGCTGGATTTCCCAATATGCAACACACAGTTAAATCTTACGGCATGCAGATCAACAGGAAGTCATCAAATGCATTGCATGTCTTTATGAATCAATAGTTTTTAATCAAGCGTTGGACTGTATTGAGTAGACTTGTCTGTTAATTACTGTCTGTCTCATTTTAACACTGTCTACAATCTGCACTATAGGCATGGGCCGGTATAAGATTCTGATGGTATGATAACCTTGTATAAAAACATCACGGTTTCATGGTATTGTGATTACTGCTCTAAAAAATATTCTTTTTAAATGTCTGGGCAAAAAACAACAACTTTTTTTTTCCCACATTAAACATTATATTTTATTTTAAGAAACATTTAAAGTATTTAGTAACAATAAACATGTCAGGCTAAATGATTAAAATAAATCATTGTCCTCTGCTGTCTTCATTAATTTCAAAAACACAGATTTCTTTACAACTTGAAAAGCCATCTTTAGAGATCTTTCTTTTCTTTGGAGCTAAAGCAAAGCCTATAGCGTCTAAGGTCTATAGCATGCTTGTTTGTTGAATTATAAGCGATTTGTTGTTCAGATGTTTGCTGAATGGTGGGCTGAGCAGTAGCTTTAGATGTGGTGATACTGTTGCCCTAAAAAAAAAAAAAATAGCTGTAAAAATGCATAAAAACTCCTTTATATACCTTGAAATGGTATAACAAAACAGTTTGTGATTTTTATTTAAAACCTTGACTTTTCCAACCCACGGTAAACCTTGAAACCGGTTATTGATCCATGCCTAATCTGTACTGCATGATAACTCACTGATGTTATTTGGTCTTTATAAGTGCTGTGCCTTCTCCCACAATATACAGTATTAGACAGTTTTTGTTTGGATTTATAGGTAGATTTTGAAATATATGTTTAAAAATAAAAATATCTTTTAAATAAAACAATTAGTCTAAATCAATTCGTCAAGATGAAGTTTGGTTTAACCTAAAAAAAAAAACACTAACAAAATTTTGTTATACAAATAGTAATAGAAATATATGCATAAAACAATATTTAAATTTAAAGTTTAATCAATCATTGTTAAATTGTATAAGTTTCATGATTTGGATTAATTACACATTTAAAAATACACATTGAAAGAAAAAAAAAGCATTTTAAAAGGCACCTATTTTACCCCTTTTACAAGATGTAAGATAAGCCTTTGGTGTCTCCAGAGTGTGTCTGTAAAGTCAAACATTACTTTAAAACATTTAAAATTGTACTATACACGCTCATAGTTTACTTAGGTCGACAATCCTGACTTACACTGATAAAGAATAATTTCCTAACAAGTTATAGCAAGGGCCACAAGTAATACGTTGCATAATTTTAGCAGTTTCATGTCACTGTAGAGCAAGCCATAAACAGGAAAGGGCTTTCAGCCATCGAATAATGTTCCTTTTACAGTATTGATCATGTATTTTAGTTGAAATATAGTCAGATAAATAGACCTGAGTATTCATTTAGTTGTTGAAACGTAACGAGATGAAAGGCTATGAAACGTAAGTCAGGAGCAGCAAGTGAGCGACAAAATCACCAGAAGCGCCAGGCTGGAAGCGCTTATTCGATAAAAGTCCCTGTGTATATAATGCTGCGAAAGTATCAACTGCATTGAATTCTCACAAACATAAAAGCTTAATATTTGCTGTACTTTCAAGATTAAATTATTGACACTAAATTAATCCTGGTGGGCCTGTTGATTACCCCTCATCTGGAATTTCTTGGCACCTGTCAATCAACTCAGTGGGCAGGAAAAACATCACTCTTATGTCACGTTGCGGTGGGCCTCAAAATCACTGGGAGTCAGAAAAATAATAATTTGAAAAAAAAAATTTATTTGAGAATTTTTTTATAAATCATTTATTATATTAATAGGTAGGCCCTATATTAATCATTAAGTTTTTTTTAATTTTTGTTTATTAGGAACATTTATCAAACGTTTATGTGTATTTTTTCAAAATATGAAGAAGTGTTTGTGTGTGTGTGTGTTTGGGGGTTTGTTTCTTTCTTTTTGACTAGATTTTTGTTATTTAGTTTCTTTATCATTTAAAAAAATCCATAATTTTCCTGTCTGCATCAATGTAACTGTGTCGTCTGGTCTTTCTGGCTTTCCCCACTTCATATTTCTTAACGGACGTTTCTCAGGAACGAACACAAGAATTTCATATTAATAAATTAGATTTGTGGTACTTGTCTGGGTATCGAAGTACTTTCGCTAATGGAGACTCATAAACCATTACTATGCGAGGGATAATGTGAAGTACTCTAAAATGTCCCCCTTATTACATGGCAATAAATAAATAAATAAATGGATGTGAATTATTGATTTGAAATGACTTAATGTGGGAAGAAAAAGACATGAAACTGTAGCAGTTGCTAAGCACTGTCCTCATTGATATAGCTTATAATGTACTGAATACAGGCTTGGATCAAGTAGAGGGTGAGTAAATAATGACAGATTTTTCAATTTTTGGGTGAACTTCCCCTTTCCAGTAAATAATGATGTGTTTTGCCTACCTGGTCTGGATTGTGTAACTGCAGCTGTGTGCTGGTCTTCAAACATGGCTTATAATGAGGCAGTAAATTATCCACTGGAGCAACATCAAGACATTATCGCGCGTGTGTATCTCCCTTACACCATTAGTCCAAAACAAATAGATGGTCTGCTGGAGTAATGCAGGGCAAATTAAATCCAGAGACGTGGGGATATTAATTATGCCGGAATGGATTTGTAAATGCCCGGAGAGTGAATCGTCTTAATGGTTTTGTCTTCTGTTTTCCGTGTTTCAGGTGTAACGCTGTAAATTAAAGTCTATTGTGAGTGGCGAGGAGCATTTTGGTGGTCTGTCTCCACATTTAATGGGTGAGTCCTATGATTTGAGAATGTTGTTTTATACTACCTGTCCAATTTTCTAATTGCAGAAACATTATCATTTGTAAGGTTTGTGAAATAACAGAATGAATAGGCTTGATTTTGACTGATATTTAACAATGTTTCAGACTATTGCTGCGTATTATTCAGCACCCTAGCTCCCAAGGTCATTCATTTGTAGGTCATGTGTACAAATTTGAGTTTGGTTTACTACACATTGAGTGAGTGTCACCAAATTGGAGTTTATAAACAACAACTGCAGTAGTAATAATTTTCATATATTCATTTTAATATGTTTTTGAAAGTACATTATAGCTAATTATTCCATGATCTGTTGAAATTCTTGATTCTGATTGGCTGGAGGGTGTGCATTATTTTCGTTGAAACGCACAGGTAGTTCCAATCAGTTTTGATCACAGTCCGAAATAAATGCGCTTCGCCCCAAACATGTGTAGTTCCTATAGCAACTCTCATGCATTGCACAGGAAACAGATGAGGACTGTTAATGGCTGATAGGAAATCAGCAAAATTAGGAAAATACTCATCAATTATGCCACAAATCCAAGTTTTAAGAGTTTTTCCAAGCAAGAATAGATTATTTTAAAGTGAAATTAACAGTTTATGTAAGGATAGTGCATCTTTAAAAATGTCGGAAGCCATGAACGCCAACCCCCCTTATATACTTATATTTATAAATATATATATTTATACTTATATTTAACAGCAGAGATTTTTATGATGGGCTTTGGCTGCTTTCTCTTCAAAATGCATCTTAAGATTAGTTCACACTACAGGATTTTGAACCTGACTTGAGCCCGATTTGGAAGTTAAAGAGCTCGCCGACAGATCGGGCTGTGATCGGGAAAAAATCTGCGGGTGCTCAGCAGACTTTATGTGTGAACTACTGAACAACATGTCAAAAAGGCTCGCTGTAGCGTCGCCGACAACTTGCAGACAGAAATCCAATATTTAGCAAGCTGAAGATTCCAGAGCAGTCGGCCGACTCAACCCCACGTGTGGTCAGATGAGCCAATGAGAGAGCATATCATCATGAGCTGAATGGCTGTGTGCTCAGGAGTTCAACAGAAATTTCTGTGGCCAGAATGTGCATCGATGCACTCGCTTTATTCTGCGTTAAAAGTGAAACTATAATTCTGTAACTATTAGAATTACCATACTGGTCATTGGACTGTTCTCACGTCATATTTACAAATTTTAATATTTTACAAATATTAAAGATATTATCTTTTTTTGGTAATACAGCCTATAAATATGTAGCTACGACACTAGAACATGTGCAAAGGTCTGGGGCTCGCTTTCATTTTCACTTTAACAGGAGCTTTTCGCAGCACGGAATATGCTGTTTGGAAAGATATATCTGAAGTAAATTTGTGCTTTTGCTATCAGAAAGTTATGTTTATGTTAGCAGGAAGTTTCTAGGCAAAAATGCATGCATATTTAAAGTCACAGTGAAAAGTAGCAGACATGAATGCAGTCATTTTGACCTGGTAATTAAAGAAATGCTCAGTTCTTTACACGGTTCTTTTTTTTGTAATTTAAAAAAACAACAATGTTAGAAAGAAATATACAGATATTTAGGAAATGTCAGGGTGTTATGTTAGTTTTTTTTCAAAGAGTTAATAAATTACAAAAATTAAAAACTGTGTATTTATCCACTAAATCTTGAAGATGAGTGATTGATCCGCTGACGCATCAGCTGACTGACGATGTTTTAAAATGCTCTCTTGAAAGCTTGAAACTCTGTCATTGAGGTAATCAGCACACAAGCAGCCAATAGTGTTCAGCTTTTTTGATGACTCCTCCCTCAAAATTTCATTGGCTGTGGTTTGGTAGCTTGACTGAGCTGTTGGGGAACGAGTTGTTGTCAGATCATGTAGTGTGTGACCCCCCTCTTGTGAATCATTTAGATAGTGTCACGTAGTGTGAACACCACAACGATTAAAAGACACAAAATCAAGGGCACAGCGATCTGCCAATGTTTAAAATCCTGTAGTGTGAACTAGGCTTTATGTGCCCTTGAATTGGTGTTTCATACAACTTTGTGAATGTTTAATTTCATGTGTAATATAGATTAATGTGTTTTTAATATTCATAACTTTATTCTACTTAAAGCAGCTATCACTGTCTTTTGGTTAGATCAATTCCATGATATCAATTTGCCTAGCCTAATAATTTAATTCGAAAGAGGCAAAATAACACATAATAATGCATAATTATTACATTATTTATTTAAGATGTTAAAAAATATTTGTTAAACGGATTGTGACTGGAAACACACTCCAGGTGTGACTCGGAAAGCCTTATTTGTCCACCTGTGATCGGATTGATGAAATCGCATCTTAATATTAGCAGGTATAAACAACACTCACATGTGCGCGCTCACGGTCTCTCCACCTGTCTGCCTGTCACAGCAGATTTAGTGGAGGGACTAGAAAATCGAACATGTCAAAACTGACAAAAATTCGGACAAATATTGCGCTGCAAAGAGCAAAACTATTTTAAACATACGCCTACCTTGGCAAATGACCATGGAATGTGCGGGATAATCAACGGCTTGCCGTGCTTTAAAGGATTTTAATGCACTTCGTGGAGGTGACCACACTCGTGTTGTGTGGTCCTTCGCCTCCACGTCGTGCATTAAAATCATTTACCGCACGGCAAGTCGTAGATTATCCCTTACGTAATTTGACATTTCAACCATTAAAGAATTATAAATGCTTGCTAGATTTTTCCCAGCATATCTAGCCATGTTTGTTCACATAAAAATATATAAATAACAGATATATATTTTTTAGAAAAAACGTCTCTCGTTTATCATAACGATTGATCGATTTAGATCACGTGATTCTTATTTTATGCTTTTAAACTTCTATTAGGGGTACATAGTGCGTATCAATGTTGCCTGATTTTCACAGTGCATTGTGGCACTTTTCAGGAGGCTAATGTTTGAATGCACTGAAAGAAGTTTGCAAATGAGACAGCACCTAATCGACCTAATCGGTGGACTGACTACTGAACAAGGGTGCTTATTGAGATGCACCCTATAATTAGATGGTTGTATTTTGCAACTTATTTTTCTTTCAGTGAGACTACATCTTGTTACGGGTCACAATGATGCCACTGTCAATTAGCCTAATTGATAAGCGTAGCCATTTCTGTTGTGTGTAATTAATATTAAGCAGCAAAATTACAACAACAATTTACTACTTGTTTGATCCCTGTTCTGCATGGGCCATTTATGAGCTTGGCCCAAAAAACAAGTTGATATTGAGCATGTGACTTCTAAACAGTGCTTTGACATGCTTTATGAAGCTTCTCATTTTTTTTTTAACCAATATTTAACCTAAAAATGAAAATTTGCTCATTGTTTACTCCCACTCAAGTGGTTGTAAACTTGTACAAATTTCTATCTTCTGTTGAACATAAAACAAGCAGGCATTGACATCCATTGTAACTTTCCAGTTGAAATAACGAAATTGAATGCGTAAAAGATGCGATATATGAAAGGCCCCTTACGTTGATTCAATATATCAGACCTGTGCATTGCACATCACCATATTGGTTGAATTTAAACTAATTTAAACAAAAAAAAAATTGTACAATTTACTCAATTTCCAAAATATTGACACTTATTGAAATTTATGGTTTTGTCACCTAGGGTCGTCTAGGTTTAGACGATTTACACAATTTACACAATTCAAACAAACAGACAGAGAGAGAGAGAGAGAGAGAGAGAGAGAGAGAGAGAGAGAGAGAGAGAGAGAGAGAGAGAGAGAGAGAGAGAGAGAGAGAGAGAGAGAGAGAGAGAGAGAGAGAGAGAGAGAGAGAGAGAGAGAGAGAGAGAGAGAGAGAGAGAGAGAGAGAGAGAGAGAGAGAGAGAGAGAGAGAGAGAAACAAAAGAAAAATGTGGGTTCCACACAATTCCATTATGTTGTCCCAACACAAATGTATTTAGCTAATTTAATTGTCTCTACAAATGTAAGTGGAATGAACATAAAACATTAAATTGTTTCCAAAAAACTGAAGAATTGTGTTGACAACTCATTTTAAATAAGTAGTTTCAACAAGCAACAAAATATATATTTTTCAGGACCAACAGATAGATAGATAGATAGATAGATAGATAGATAGATAGATAGACAGACAGACAGACAGACAGACAGACAGACAGACAGACAGACAGACAGACAGACAGACAGACAGACAGATAGATAGACAGACAGACAGGTAGATGTCTACTATTGTGATTTTCTGTTATTATTTCATCATCCTTATTAAATACAATTCTAGAATATACTTTGGTTGTCTATTTTTTCTATGTTGTTTAATAGTTTATGTCTGTTTTTGTTCTCTGGTCTAATTAGCCTTGCATTCAAACAGGAACTTGAGTTGCATCATGGTAGATCAACAAAGATGCTCTTTATTTGAACTTTTCATTTCTTTACTAAAATGTAGTTAATTGCAATTAAAACAATAAAAGCGAGAATCTGTGCATCATTAAACTTCAGTGCTTTTCTCAAATATGATGGGAGAAAATAACTAAAGAGTCAATCAAAAGCAACTGTTTGAAGCACACAAAAAGAGAGGGCAGGCAAGGTAATATTACAGTTACAAAAATTGACAGTCTGCTGTGCATTTCTTGTGTGAAAAACATGATTAATATCTAATGCTCATGTTTAATGTAACGTAAAATTATCATAGACTTTCGATTTTGTCAGTGGTGGCAAAATCTTCTGATTCTATTTTGAATCAGATTGCTGCTCACATTGCAAAAACCTTCTAATAGCGGAAAATAGTTTGCTGTGATCTGCATTTTAAAAAAAACAATGTTAATAGCAAAAGTGATAGGTAAATTAAAAATAAATTTGACCACCCTTATATAACATTATGAATGGATGATTGCGGACAGAAGGATATGTGGGAAAATATTCAGTCAACAATCTTCAACCGACAGATCTAGAATACCAGTAGGAACCGTAAGGGTTCAAAGAAGCTTGTAGAATAGTTCTTTTTGTGTACACCAAGTGGCAACTTCTCGCTCTCCCTCTTGAAGATATTAAATAAGTGACTGAAACTGCAATTTATCGAAATTCCGCTAGTCCTGGCTCCATAATAGAGCAAATTTTTATTGAGCCCACTGTTAAAATGGCCGACCTTACAGCAGAAAAAAATGTGTTTACAGCCTGGTACAAATTACGATTTTGGTGTATATAGCTAATATTACCCTTCAAGACAACTGTGAGGGGGGTAAATTTTTTTATAACTCATCTGTTTCCTTTATACCAAGTGATATAAAGTCTGCATAATTAGGGGTAAATTATTATACAGCCTAAAAGTAAAGTTAAAGTAGATTCTAAGGGCTCTATTTTAACAATCTACTGTAGGCGCAAAGTCTAAAATGTAGGAGCATTAAGGGTGTATCCGAATCCCCTTTTGCTATTTTAAGGATGGGAAAATACGCTCTGCGCTGCGGCACATGGTCTAACTGGCTTGAGCTTATTCTCTTAATGAGTTATAGGTGTGTTTTGAGAATAAACCAAAGAGAGTCTCATCTCCCATTCCCTTTAAGAGTCAGTTGCATTGCGCCATGGTGCATTTGCTATTTACATGGCGGACTTTGTAAGTGGAAAAACTGAATGCTTCACTAGCGAGAAAACGGTTAAACAGACCGTCTGCAGCGTGAGAATGAGCCTCCTCCAATTGGCCTTTACTTTCACTTTCACTTTGTCTCTTTCGTGGATAAGGAAATGTGTTGTATGCACAGACATTGATTAGCCTACATAATTAATTTAGTTTAAGCACAAAGATTTGTTTCAAAACTATTTCTAAATTCAGTTCTAATTTCCAGCAAATGAATAAATGAACAATGATAACGAAGTGTGGTCAAAAAAAAGTTATGGCCAAATTGCACCGGGTGTATGATAGGGCCCTTTATGTGTGTTTTAATAGATGCCTACATGGTTGCATTGTAAACACCTAGCATGATCATCCATTTATTGTCTAGGAATGCAAACTTGTCACAAATTTATATAAAACAAATCTCATGTTTGCTGAAAAAGTCCAATAGAGGTCAGAATCCGCTCATTAGCCCTCAAAACACTGAAGTTTTGATTAATGAATGAGATGCAATTGAATTAAATGCATGAGTTTGGTTCAATGAACCATGCATACACTATGTTTTACATAAACTGCTGAAAAAAGCTGATCTGTTTCAGTGTTATGAAAAATAAATGTGCTCAGATTTTTAATTGAATTCATTTCCAGATTTATGAACTTCTGCATTGTGTTAACGTTGTTTATTTTATAAGGTTACTTCGATGGATTGTAGTTTTATACACAGTTGTCTAAAGTGCTTGACCTTGTTCTGAGTGGAATATTTTGCTTTCAGAGAATAAGTCTCAAATATGCGCTTTGAAATACCATCATGGCCAAACATAATAACATGGATGCACTTGATAAAACCACTTATCCTTTATTTGAAATATGTTTTTGTACTTGAGCTTTTAGTTTTGATAAAGTATGATACATTGCTCTGTTTCGCAAGATGCTTGTTCATTATGTTGGCTTTAGATTGTTAAAGCTCAGCCTGGTAAAAACAAAATGTTGACACCACATTTTTAATTTGAGGCGTTACATCTGGTTCTTATTAATGTTGTGATTTAATACCACAGGAGTCATGTTTCTGATATTTCTGTCTGATCCCAGTGTGTTTAACTTGCTTATAGCTTGTGTCAATTTACAGTAGATGTCATTACTTGGATTTGACGGAGTTGTTATGGAATTAAATTAGAACTGGGGATCCAGTGCTGTACTGCAATTAGGAACAACTATGCAAGCTGTGGTTTGCTGTTTCGTGTGAATGTTTGTCAAGAATTGTGTGGTGCAATCTAAGTGCTGAATTATTTTTATGTATAAGTTTCTTAATGATAACCATTTGATGTAGAAGCCCTTCAAAGTACATTTGATTTGATATTCCCTATGAAGTTAGTCCAATTTTTTAATTATTTATTTACTTAGACTCAATGTTTACAGTAATCTGTCAAAAATATTACAAAAAAGTTTATATCAAGACTCAGATCAGTTTAAACTTAAAACAGGAAACAGCAGTTGTTTTTTTTATCATGGGTTAATGGAATTAGCCAATGTGTGCTAACAATAAAAGCGTGTTTTCATTTCGACATGTACTGTATGTTATACAAAAATAAAATCTTCATTGATCAGAAATTGATGTATCTGAGGGAAACTTCTTAATAAGAATTTTCTCTTTCTTTGAGAATTGATGAAATGTTGGGCGTTGCTTCCAAAATGGAGGGAGATTTGAATGGCACCCAGTTGTGGAAGATTATATTCTTTTCAATTTTAGATTACAAGAGAAAACAACTTTTTTTAAAATGTTTTTGGACATTCACAGATTATTTGTTCACCACAAAACTAGCAATGTGAGCTTACAAAATCAATATGATTTTTGATTTCATTTGTACTTTGAAGATGACAATGGCATATTAATAAAAAAACATCTATGAATCATTTATAATAATTACTACCATATTTCATATAAAATATAAGAACTGTACTTTGGTTTCATGGCTAAATTTTTGAGGTTTAATTTTTTATAGTTATTAAAAACATGCCTACAATACCTATATATAGATTTTGTGTATTTTTTTACTTAAACCAGCTGCAGTATTTCCAAGTGCTTATTTAAAAGATGTCTCTGTGTACTCAGAGTGTTGTTGTGAGAAAATAGCTTCTTTTTTTTTTTTTTAGCTCTTGTTTACTGGAAACTCCTTTGCCTGTTAGCCGTAGCCCTTTACCGCAGACTAACTCTCAGTGGTATGTGGACTTATTTACTTTGGCACACTCATTTATTTTCTAAAAAGCACTGTTCTCGGCCATCTCAGGGGCACATAGCTGAGACTTATGCGCTGTATACTGCACTTATGAAACTATTAAGCTGCATGGTTTCAGTGGAGGCCGTGCTGTTGTGAATATGAATGCTCTGGAATGCAGGCTGAGGCGCTGAGGGTTAGAGCAGCGTGACTAATTCGGGGATCTCCTGTGAAGTGTGTGGCTGACTGACTCGGGCCGTCCTTCACGCCTCGATGATGAGACTACAGGCCCAGCATCCTCCCAGCTTGCTGAGCTTGTCCGGAGAAACACGTCAATGAAAAAGTACACCGCTGGCAGTGAAATGCAAGCAATTTTTGTGCAAACATCACTAGGCTTTATTTTATAGGGCTTATATTAATGCATGTAAAATTTGGGGTTGGTGAGGATGTTAAATGCTGGTTATATAATCCCAAACTTTGTTTTGTACTTGTTTGGCCATAGTTAAAAGGATTGTTCACTCAAAAAAAAATGGAAGTTTACTTACTATTTTATCACCTTCAAGTCATTCCAAAGTTTATGAGTTTTTGTTTATGTTAAACAGAAAAGAAAGCTGAAAACCTGTAACCACTGACTTCCACATTAGTAGGAAAAATAAATACTATGGAAGATAATCTTAACGGCTTCCAGCTTTTTTTCAAAATATCTTCTTTTGTGTCCAACAGAAGAAAAAAATCATACAGGTTTGTGACAATGAAAGGGTGAGTAACTGATAATGATGCGTGAACTGTCCCTTTATGCCCTTGAAAGTATACTACCGGTCAAAATTAGGGCGTGGGATCAGTAAGATTCTTAAATGTTATTTTAAAAGAAGCCTATTCTGCTCAGCAAAGCAATTTAAAATAAGAGTTTAAATGAAATCTTTAGTAAAATTCTGAGGATGAAATTAAGATAACTTATTTTATGTCATTAACTGTAATTAATTTTAACACAATTCTAAAAATTATAATCACATACAACAACAGCAACAACAACAACAACAACAACAACAACAACAACAACAACAACAGCAACAACAACAACAAAAACTTCTCTATGTAATCAGATCAGATTAGTTGTGTTGAAAATTTTAGCCAAAGTTCCACATTATAAACGCTTATAAAATTCTGGCAGTGCCAAACTTATGTGAAAATTAAATTAAATTAAATTAAATTAAATTAAATTAAATTAAATTAAATTAAATTAAATTAAATTAAATTAAATTAAATTAAATTAAATTAAATTAAATTAAATTAAATTAAATTAAATTAAATGTGCTTCTCCAATTTGTTCTGACTCTTGTTCTGATACTTTCTAAAAGTAAATGTTATGATCACCAGCAGTTTGCCCTTGCATGCTGCTGGAGAACACGCACATTCAACTGAACTACATGTCCCATCATGAACTTCACTCACACATCAGTCCCAGTTCACCATCAGATTACAATCACAGCTGAAGCTGTTCAGGACTAATCACATGGACTATATAGATACAATTCTAACACTAATCCTTTGCTGAGTCTTGTATCCTGTAGTGAGCATTGCTAAGCGTTACCCTTGTTTTGTCTTCCGTCTTTTTGATCCTTGTTTTATGTATTGTTTATGCTGTTTCATCCAATGCCTCGACCATAGGACTGTGACATTGACCTTCTCTGGATTTTCTGTCTGTTCCTGTATTAACCTTGCCTGTACGACTATCCCTAAATAAATCTCTGTTTGGATATTCACCTCCGTTGACACCCCACTCATAACAATATCTGTTTATGGCTTTAAAGTCATAATGCATTACAGATATGTTTGTTTTAGGCCCTGCATATGCACAACTACTACTGAACCTGTTTATTTTTAAAAGGAACATAATTTTAGTGATACATAAATTTGAGCTTTTAAAATATGTGGTTTACAATCAATTCAATTACTTTCACGTCCACAGTGATTTAGAATATTTAATTTCTTCATCACTGCTCTGTTCGTTTTCCTCAGTGTCACTGCATCTATTGTCCTTTACTAACCATGTGCAACAGTAACAACTTTCAATATATAAAACTGACAGCATGGGCACTGAAATTTGCACATGATGAACAGGGCTGTTTGTTTTCGGATTTATGTTCTATCGTTGATAAATATTTGTCGACAGAAGACTTGAAGGCGTTTTTTAATGAATATCCTGTGCTGGTTATTTTATCAACCAAAACACGGCCAATGCATACAGCTGAAATATTCAGAAATCCAGAGAGGCATTAGTTGTTGTGCCAAATCAAACAACAGCAGAATTACACATTAAAATGTGCACAGCCAACGCGCCTGTACATCTCAGTGGCTGTCGTAATAGTTTTATGACTTTGAAAGTGTCTTTTGTATGTACTTTCAATCTGTTAGCGTTTTACGATTAGCCATTGTGGCTTATGAGCTCCGGACAGTGCCTCTGATTTATCAGCTAACGTTCTGAAGGAGAACCCAGAAATGACCTCTGTAATAGTCATTTTCTTCAATCATTAAAACTCTTTAATGTTAATAATGTCCTCTTGCGAAAGTGCTGAACAATGGCACTGCTTCATTAGTGTAAAAGCAGGGAAATGTGGATTTATTAGCATGTCTGGGTAAAGCCGCTTTGCTTTTGTTTCCGATTAACAGGTTTGGAGGAATTCCTGTTGCCTTCTCAGAGAGAGAGTCCCGAATGGGTTTTGTTCCAGTACGTTTCATTTCGGTATTGATATGCTAATGTTTTAATTGGCAGGGTGAGACAAAAATAGGTTTGCCCTGTAAATATTTTAAATACAAAAATATTTTCGCAGGAAAATAGATGATTGCTTCATAGTGTGTGCGAAGAGCTGTTCTTGGCTTCCTTTTCTGCTGTTGTACTTGAAGCAATACTGGTTCTCAAGCAAGGCGGCTCAAAAAATTCTAAGAGACTTATCTTTCCAAATAAATGTAATACGAACATACAGTAATCTTATTTCTAAATCAGGGTTTCTGCTTGTCTTAACAAAGTCTTAAAAGTCTTAAATTGCTTTACTATGGTTTAAGACCTTAAAAGGGTTTTAAATCAGAATATCAAGTCTTAATTTTTGTGAGGATTTGTTTCTTCATGTATTTCATTTTGAAGCACAAGCATCATTTCTTCAACGAGGATCATGATCACTGGCGCCTTTAGTAAGCATTTAATGTGCTTGCGAATGAGCTGTATTCATTATTTGGGACATGTTTCAGAGATGTGACTAAACCTTATACCTGCAAACTTCCCTGTTTTCTTTAGTCTGTGGGATGCTCCGTGTATATATCATACAATGATAATGTGTAGTCTTATAATGTGTCACTGAGCCAATGAAATGTAAAATTATGACTTTTATTTTTGAAATTCATTTTTGATTTTAAACGCAGGAGTTTAAGTTATTACACACTGAATTACCAATTTTTGTTTGTAATTTTTGCACGTAAAAAATTCCACTTCACATTGTTTCAATCATATTGACACACTGCCTCCTAAACTTTCATCATCATAAAACTTTTTGAACCAAATTTTCCACTTTTTTACATCCGTTGTTTTGACTGTTCAGAGCCACCGTACAAGCAAAAAGCTAAATACAGAATTCCGTCATTTGAGCTACAGATTGCATTAATTGCATTTCCAAGTATCAAATATTTATATTAACATGATTAATGTTAGCTGTTATAGCTGTATAATTTATGGAAAATGAGTTGAAGTTAGATCAGTTTGTATTTTTACTATAAAAATGAGTGAAAAAAATATATACATATATATATATATATATATATATATATATATATATATATATATATATATATATATATATATATACTTGGAAATGCAATTACTTTTTTCACTTGACCAGTTCAAATATTTAGCAGTTTAATGATCATTTTATATATAAAATATTTTTTTAATCAAACTTGCAAAGCTGTCTTATTGTAATGTTAAATAAATACAAAAAATGCAGCACATCTCTTAATTAACATTAGTCTCAGGACAGTTATATATATATATATATATATATATATATATATATATATATATATATATATATATATATATATATATATATATATATATATATATATATATACAAAAACCTCTAATTTAGAAGAAAATTTTGTCTAAAGTATTAACGTTTATTAAAGTTCTAAAGTATTTAGTCTAAAGTATTAAGTATTAAATCTAATTTAGAAGATGGCATATCTGAATTTTTTAGCTCGTGTGTGGGTTCAGTAATATCATTTTTATGACATAGAATAAGCCCTTTTTTGTGGTCTTTAAAGTGAAATAATTCAACATAAACAAATGAGGCTGAGAAAAATATTCATTTTTGAGGAAAATTTCATATATAACTTTTTCAAACTTCAAACATATTCATATATATTATTTGAGTCCTGATCGGGAGGTAACGTCCGATTCTGAAAGGCCCGATTTCCAATCACGTGATCGGATCTGAACATCCCTACTTAAAACGGTCTGTCTTTACCCTCAACGAAACTGCTGAACCCTGAAAATGATCGAAAAACATCCACTTTGGATCAACATCCACTTTGTTAAATCAAAATAATTTCTTTTCTTTCCTTTTATTTTTTCACTGTTAACGATTTTAATAAATTACACCGTATTCAACTGTAACATGGCCTGTATTTTACTATAGGACTATATTGCTATATTTTGCTATATTTTACACAGCTATATTGCTATATTTTAAAGTTGCATTGTGAATTAATGTATATTTTACGGTAAAGATATACAATAATATAAATACATAGAGCAAAATAAATAGTGATGTAAATGTAAACACAGATTTCTTGCTGATTTACAGTAAGTTACTGGCGAACTGCTGCCAGTAAGTTATTGTGGATTCTACAGGAAATTGTTAACAATGTTTCTTTTCTTTTCTTTTCTTTTCTTTTCTTTTCTTTTCTTTTCTTTCTTTTCTTTTCTTTTCTTTTCTTTTCTTTTCTTTTCTTTTCTTTTCTTTTCTTTTCTTTTCTTTTCTTTTCTTTTCTACCAGACTCTAATGACTCATAGAATTCATAGAGTCCAATTCGATGGCTACCGGCTGTGTAAGAGACTGAAGATTATTTACAATATTAATGCCTGTAATCCACAGCCTCAGGCAATTGGGGAAACGTGGTTCATTCAGACAGTTCATTTCAGTTCAAATTGCTGATTGACCCGTCTGTTTATGTAATGCTGCAATGATGTAACATATACGCAATTACATTATTAAAGGTGTTTTCTGAACACTCTTCAACACTCTGCAAATGAGCTTAGAAAAGGTTTGCTGCACCATGGCCTCTTAGCAAATGTGTTATTTTTTCATTTTTTCACAGACAAAGGCTATTGATGTTTTCTTGGCTTATTATTCAGCTGAGTTTACCTTGCTGCTTCACCAACAAGGCATCTGTTTTTCTGTGTATTTGTCTCCCTCATTCAAGGTGAAGGAAGCCAACAATGAGACCTCTGGAGAAATATTTTTGGTCTGAATACATTTCAGGAATGTGCACAAATATTGATATTTATTCTTCTTGCATAGCAATATTTTATGTCTTAAACAAAGACTAAGTTTGCAGGCGGCCTAAAAAATTTGCTTGCCTGTGTGCATACGTATGTGCGGACACGGGAGTCTATTCCTATTTTGGACCTATGAAAGTGTTTGAGAATGTTAATTGGTATGACAAGGCAGCTTTGTAGATAAAGCAGCCAAAAATGTTGTACACGATAAGTCTTAATGACACAAACTCTATAAAAAGAAATCACTCCATTACATTTCCTAAAACAGCACACATATCGGCGAGATCATGACTAAACGATGACACATAAGGACCGTGCATCAGAATGTGGCTTTTATCTTTTTTTTGGAAAGAGTCAGCATAATTTGATCCAAAATGTGGTATGACGGGTGTGAATGGTTTCCGATGTATTTGAAGGTTTCCTCTCAGATCAGTCATGCTGTGTGGATGATGATGGTGAATCGTGAGTTGTAGCCAACATGCTGGAATATAATACAGATACAGGCTCATCATGACTGTGTGGCTTAGTTTGGACTTTTTTGGTGTTTATCTCATGCACATATGTGAGGATATGGACATTTTCATATTTTGTCTTCTCCTACCATATACACAATAGGGTTGTGCTGATAGACGATAGTATCATGTATCGACGATAGGCATGATATCGCCGAGAGATGAAGCCTATGGCGATTTTTTTAAGACGATATTTAGCTCATTTCGCATTATTACATGTTTTAATTAAATTATTGAAAAAAAGAATAGTATTATTATTTTTAATCATCAACATCATTAATAATAAATAAACTAAAAATAATTTGACACCTTCAGCTATTCTCATTAACATTACGTGACCGACACTTTCGGATTGCATTACCACACATCTTTAACATGAATTGAAAATTAGACATGCCTACTCAAAGGAAAAAGGTACAATAATTTTTTTTTAAATTGCATGGCGATTATACACATGCATTTGCAATTTCACACAAATCAGCATACGAAAAATTTATTATTTCCATTGCTATTCTGTGCGCTCTCTCTATTTATCTATTTAAGTTTTAAGGTGGCCTATAGCCTATTTTTATAGATACACGGATTATACATATGTGTCTTATTTGTGTTTAATTTGATAGAATGATCAACACAGACATGCGCAATTTTCAGAAAATAGCCCATTTATTTATTTAAACTAGCCTATATTAAATTAAATTACAACCTGCATTTTACCATTCGTTTTTGGCTTTAACAATTTATTGAACAGATTATTAATAACTTATCAAAGAACATTTTACTGAGCTCAGTGAAAAGTTTTGTATGTAGGCCTACAGTCAAAAAAACATCATATTAGAGCCATGGCTGTGGCGCGTCGAAAAAATGAAACTATTTTTCTTATCAGAAAACAATAAACACTTATCCCAGGAGCAACATTGTGTTAGATTTTAGCAAATACAAATGTGACACTGTTGATGACCACTTCTGAGATGATGATTAGACCTGACCGCACCACACTCAACTGAACAAAAACACAGAGAAAACGCCTTCACCGCAAAGACACAGCCACACAGGGGCAACGAGTGATGCATTCATACATTTATATTTTGCGGCAGGATAACAGCATGGACCCGAAGTCACCATCAAATCCTGTCCCGCGCCGCACTGTTGCATCAAGTCTTGTTTGAAATAATTTACTGCAGAGTCTCAGTGCCTATAAAGATACAACGTATTGCAAATGAAGTAGATTATTAAGTTAACAAAAATTCTATCCAGTGGTGACGCAGTGGTGCAGTAGGTAGTGCTGTCGCCTCACAGCAAGAAGGTCACGGGTTCGAGCCTCGGCTGGGTCAGTTAGCGTTTCTGTGTGGAGTTTGCATGTTCTCCCTGTGTTCGCTTGGGTTTCCTTCGGGTGCTCCGGTTTTTCCCACAGTCCAAAGACATGCAGTACAGGTGAATTGGGTAGGCTAAATTGTCCGTAGTGTATGTGTGTAAGTATGAGTGTATGGATGTTTTTCAGGGATGGTTGCAGCTGGAAGGGCATCCGCTGTGTAAAAACGTGCTGGTTAAGTTGGCGGTTCATTCCGCTGTGGCGACCCCAGATTAATAAAGGGACTAAGCCGAAAAGAAAATTAATGAAAATCAGTTCAAAGGTTAGGCCTATTAAATACATTAAGAAATGGTTAAAAAAATGAGCAAATAAGTAAACATTACACTGCCGCGCCCCCATCGTGTATCGCGATCTTACTGGGGACAATATGGTGATCTGAAAATTCGTATATCGCCCAACCCTAATAGACAATGGTTTCTACTCGTACAGTCACCATACAGTCACAAGCCTGTTGCATGAAATGAGTGAAACAAACGGCAGAGTAAGTTTCTGGTTGACAAAACCAAACAAATCCAACATGGTTTGGATCAGTGGTTTTACAATGTTCGATATAAACTTTCTCTGTTTACTCTGGATTTAACTCAGGGTTTGGGATTAATTCTGGACTGTATGTGTGTGACAGTGTTACATGGGCATTAAACAGCCAATCACACTACACATGAGAGAGTCCGTTTAATTAATTTTCTCATGAGATGGTCAGCAATTTTATTCTGTGTTGAATATAAAGAGACATCATGATCAGAAATAAAATGAATTTGAATGCATTTACATGGCTGAAACAAATTCTGGTGATTCAGCAATAGTTTAAATAAAGCTTTTTAAAGAAAATATTACTGCATCAAACCAAACAACTGGTTTAAGTAATGTAGGTTCAGAAACATTTTAAATATTTATTTATTAAAGCAAATTTCTATGCAGAAATTTAATTTAAAATGTAAACTATAAATTAAATCTAACACTATAGTAATGGACAATTTAAAACTATTTTAATAGTTTCAAATATTATATAATTATTTTATAATTTATATTATATAAATACATTATTAGAAACAAAAGAACATTTTGACTTTTAGAATTTTTACATTTAGTGTAAAAGGTTTCAATTTAGCTCTTGATCTGGGAGTGTCTTTACTGCATCAGATAAATAGTAGTTAACATTTGATGTGGATAAAAAAAATACATTTCCAAATTGCCCCAAGACAGGAATCGTTGTTGTTCATTAGTTTTAGAACAACTTTGATGAAAGATGTTGATTCACTTCAAACGACTACTGTGTAGTTGAAATCAGTATTAATAACCCCCCTGAATTATTAGCCCCCCCTGATTATTTTTTAAGAGATGATTTTTTTTCAACACATTTCTAAACATAATAGTTTTAATAACTCATTTTTAATCACTGATTTATTTTATCTTTGCCATGATGACAGTAAATAATATTTTACTGGATATTTTTCAAGACACTTCTATACAGCTTAAAGTGACATTTAAAGGCTTAACTAGGTTAATTAGGTTAACTAGGCAGGTTAGGGTAATTAGGCAAGTTATTGTCTAACGATGGTTTGTTCTGTAGACAATCAAATAAGACTTTCTCCAGAAGAAAAAATATCAGACTTACTGTGAAAATTTCTTTGCTCTGTTAAACATAATTTGGGAAATATTTAAAGAGAAAAACAAATTCAAAAGGGGGCTAATAATTCTGACTTTAACTGTATATCAAATATATAAAAACAAACTTTTATTTTGTATGCGATTAATCAAGAATAATCTTTGCCCAGCACTAATTAATGCATAAATTCTAAAATAAAAGTTAGTTTAATCCAAATTACTTTAACCCATGTGTGTGTGTTGTGTTATACTGTAGTGCAGTAGTTTGAAGTAGTGGTGAACAATTGTGCGACACTCATAACTTTTTAAAAGTGCCCAGCATTCTCTTGCCAACGACCGGTCACATTCAGATCACTTTCCCCCTTCAATCCTTTTGTGAATTGTGTCTGTACCGAGAGTAATTTCCCTGTTCACTGGCTTGTTTCTGGGCCTGTAATGCCATCTAGACCCTGTGGTGGACCACCCACCCCGCTGGAAGAAAGGTGTCTGGGACCCGCAGCTCACCATGCACTCATCCTTGACAATTCATTCTCGCCTGTGCCTCTTGTGTTTTGACCTTGACTCTGTAGCATTCATTTTTCTGGCAACTCTCTTTTTTCGATCCCTCCTTCTCTCTGTCCTCCCCTCGCTGGAGCTCTGTCTGATTGATCTTCAACACCTTCTCTGTGAAAAGTGTGCTGTGTGAAATGGTGAACATGGCCAAAGAGTCGGGTGATTATTCTCAAGTTTTGGAGCTGCAGCGCACAGGGAGAAAATGGACACTCGTGGTTATGTAAAAATACCAACTCTGAAAGTTCAAAATCACATACTCTCACATATTAAATGTAGTACTTAATGAAATGTGCATTGTGATCTTTAAAAAAGTATGTTGGACTTTGTTTTATTTTTTTTATCAACATACTGTTGAAGTCAGAATTATTATCCCCCCTGTTTATTTTTTCCCTATTTTCTGTTAAACAGAGAGCAGATTTTTTTCAACATCTTTCTAAACATAATAGTTTTAATAACTCATTTCTAATAACTGATTTATTTTATCTTTGCCATGATGACAGTAAATAATGTTTGACAATATATTTTTCATGACACTTCTATACAGCTTAAAGTGACATTTAAAGGGTAATTTGGCAAGTTATTGTATAACGTTGGTTTGTTCTGTAGACTATCAAAAATATATATAGCTTAAAGGGGCTAATAATTTTGTCCTTAAAATGTTTTTTAAAAAATTAAAAACTGCTTTTATTCTAGCCGGAAAAAAAACAAATTAGACTTTCTGCAGAAGAAAAAATATTATCAGACATACTGTGAAAATTTCCTTGCTCTGTTAAACATCATTTGGGAAATATTTAAAAAGAAAAAAAAATCAAAGGGGGGCTAATAATTCTGACTTCAACTGTACATTTTTCAGTTAAATTGTTTAGAACTCTTTTCTAATGGTTGGTTTTATGTGTTTTTTTTTCAGATAGCTTGTGTAATTAATTCAAATCACAAATGTTTTGTAGTTTAACATTTTCTAATTACATTTATACTACTTAATACTCAGTAATTTTACAACTAAAATTAAAAGCATGGACAGTAAAAATAATGAGATTATTAATGTCATTTAAAGTTGCCATAAATGTGTAGATTTTTTGGTTTGTTTTGCTTTTATTGAAAGTGTTAGAGAACTTTATACTAAAAATAAATGGCATTTATACATTGTCAAAACACACAAAAAGGTTTGTTTCTAAAAGTTAGTGTACTTTACTACCATGGAGACATGAAATATTTAGACATTATGTGATTTGTGAAGACAAATGCAAATCTATAATTTATACTAAAAATAAAAACACAGAAAGAAATGTGAGATAATTGCTTTGTTTTCATAATCTATTATAGTTATTATTATTAGTATTAGTAATACTAGTAGTAGTAGTAGTAATAGTAGCAGCGTGTTCGTAAATCCCTGCGGGGGGATGGAGGGGACTGATGCTGCGCCGACGCCACGTGACTGTCACATGTGGCATCAAAGTACCGCGACATCGCTCCGAGATCAGACGACTGATTTAGGGCATGCAGCATCTATAGAGCGACTGCACAAGCTCTGATGACGACACCGATATTACACGATTGGCATGACAACAACCATGTGTGTTTCGGGTTTATTATTGGACATCTTCTGTCTTACAAATTACAATGAACTTTTTATACCGTCTTCTACACATCATGCTTATAAAAACACTACAAATATTTTACTGCAGTACTCATGTTTTGTTAAATAATCTGCTTATAAAGTCTAGATTGTTTGCACAGGTTTATTTTCTATCTTTTTTATACAGACTATTTACTACATTCAGCTCTATGAACAATTTAGATGATATATTATAAACCAAATACTAACTCAAATAAGTCTTACAGACTTTAAATAAAATAATCATCATCATTGATCCTGCCACCCTACAGGTTTCTTAACAAATTAAGTCAAAGAACTATTTTATTAAATAATTATAAAATGATTTTTAGGATTATAATATATATATATATATATATTTTTGTTTTTTTGTTTTTTTGTTTTTTGTTTTTTTTCTGTCTGGCCGTTTATACCTGGTCTTTCTGGGAAACTTCTACTGAAAGTGTAGCTCACTTATTTTAGGAATGCCCTTTTAATTAATCTTTTTGGATTAAAGTGCTTTTTTGAAAATGCTTTCATTATCCAAAATAATCTTAATCATTGTTTAAGACTTAATCAACACCTTGTTTTGGGTTTTTACATTAATATATATTGGAAAGTTTTATATCTATAAATGTAAATGAATGAAAACCCCTTTTTGGCATATTCAAACAAGAAGTATGAGCCTAGAGTGTTTAAACTACTACAATTTGTGCTTAATGCTTTGTATTTAATAGGGCTGTTCGTTTTTGTTCATATTTCTCTCATGCGTTTGTAATATATTTAATTCATTATTCCCTTATTGTTTAAAAATGAACTATAGTTTGTAGAGACTGAATTCTGTTTTATTTGTAAATCTTTTGTTGTTATAAATAAAAAATAAATAAATTATGATGACGCAATGTGATAGGTCATCATGACTGCCGCAAAGGAAAGGCATCCGCTGCGTAAAAACATATGCTCGATAAGTTGGCAGTTCATTCCGCTGTGGCAACCCTTGATTAATAAAGGGACTAAGCCAAAAAGAAAATGAATGAATGAATGAAATAGTACAGATGTATTAGTACTGGACAGTAGTAATAGGAATATATTTCTGTCAGTTTCTTCAAGTTCTGCTAAACTTTTCATTTCTAACAGGTTTTGTGAGGATGCTTGGATTTACAGGATTTCATAATAGTTTTGTTCCAAAATAGATAATTAGCCAAATTCTTTGTCATTGCTCTGCAAATTGCATTTACATGAGGATTAAAAACATGACTTAAATGCAGGAATTCATTGTCATTTTAGTATTATGTTTCTTACTGTAATGCCTAAATTCATCTTCATGATATACACACTGACATCAAACTAGATAATGTATAGAGTTTCTCATTTCAATCTTCTCTCTAACACTTACTCTTTGATTTTCTGAAGCAATGATGTCATCATCTCTAACCAGACATCCATAAAATACTTCAGAAAGAAAAGAGAAAAGGGTGTTCATTTTCATTCAAAGTTGACAGCAGTCATTAGCTATACATCAAAGTTTAGCTTTATGCAAATGAGACTGCTGACAGTGACTACCAATAGGATTATATTACATTGTATAACACCATTGTGTATGGCAGGAATATCCTAACTTCCTTTCAGCTAAATGTCTTTGAGCTAAAATATTTACTTAAAGTCTCCCTTGAAGTTGAACAGGTTCTATTATGCAACAAGATGTAATATAAGTCTCAGGTGTCTCCACAGTGTGTAAGTGAAGTTTCAGCTCAAATTGTTTCACAAATTATTTCTTATACCGTGGTGTAAGAGCGGCATGTTGGGTGTGTTTCTTTAAATGCAAATGAGCTGTTCCTCAACACACTCCACTTTCCGTATAAGGGCAGAGACCTAACAGCTTGTACCTGCACAAAATATATGTTTTAAAGCCTTGTCAGTTTAAACTCCTGTTGTTAGTTTAAACTCCTGTTGTTAGTTTAAACTCCTGTTGTTAGATCACAAGCCAGCACAAAGCCATTCTGCTTGATATGTAATGAGACGAATGGAGTTGTAAAGAGTGGAAATGTGAAACGCCACTATGAAACGAAGCCCGGACATTTTGAACGGCAGTATCCACAAAATACAGATATAAGAACTGCAAAACTACAACATCTAAAGTTTTCATTATACACCTTATGTATGTTTCATTTTATTTTTTGGAGAGAGGTCTGGATGCAGACTAGGTGCAGTTGCAATCTGAGCTGCATGCAATGATTTTTAATGCCCACAGTAGCTTCATTGAGTGCATTGTGTCTGACATTGCATCTCTGAGATATGCAATATTGTACAAAAATGCACTTTTATCAGTGGTTTTGCCACATTTACATTGTATTTAATGTGTTTTGAATGCAAATGCCACTTTGTTTAAAGAAAATTTTGGAACATTTAATCAATTCCACGCATGTTCATTAAAAAAGGTCAGGAGAGGGTTTTTGTCATTGTCAAAAATCGTAGTAATTTATTGGATACAAATAAATACTTCGATGAACAGAATTCTGGTATCCTCAATGCAATGCAAGAATTAAATTCAGGAGGTGTGCAACAATTTTCATTTCCTCACTCCAGCTCTGATATTAACAGGTGGAATTTAGTGGAATTCGTAACTTGTCAACTATTCTCCAGTCCTTCGTTGGCCGCACCCATACATACGTCCTCTTTTTCTACGAATTCTCTGCACAACACTAAAAGCACAAAACTTATCAACTGCAAATATTCTGTGTTCAGTATCAACCCATCTCTGCTCACAGGAAGTTTAGCTGCAGAGCTCAAGTTAATTTTAGACAGTCAGGCCTTTGCATTTCTATCAGCTTCATCTACTTCTGCAAAAATGCTTCATTATTATGACGTTCGGTTAATATTTCACATCAAGGTATACAAATACAATTGTTTAATGAAAAGAAACAAAAATAATAAAAAATATATTCCTTTTTCCAACAAAAGATAAATAATGTTTACGTCTGATGCATGTTTTGGATGTTTATTAAAAACAAGTTATGTAGTATCAATTTTTCTGGGCCTTTGATGTTAAAAAAAATTCAGATTTGGATCTTTTAATGTAGACATTGAGAACCCCTGCTGTAAATGATAGATTATAATGCTATGTATGTTATGCTGATGGTGTTTCTAAATGGTGTTTCATCAAAAATCGTGTCCACAGAACTGAGATATGAATCGAACTAACCATTTTGTGAACTTCCCCAGAGCTAGTATTTAGCATATCCATAATGCTATGTTTTCACTGACCAAAGATGCCAGTAAAGTGTGGATGCCAGGTGAAACAGTAACAAAATGGATGTGTTTTAAAAGAAAAATGCACTAATGTAAAGAGCACCTCAACCAGCCTTGCTGTTAAGTTTTGTATTACCCAATAAATGTGTGACATTATGTCAGTGTTGTGTTGTTTTCAGAGATGACCCTGCAGTTAATTATCTCAGGTTACAGTTGCTCATCACGGGTATTTTCAGAAGGTATAATTAACACTTTTTTGTAGTGTTTGATGTAGCCAGAAGGTTTGTTCAAATAGAAATATCATCACGGTGGGATTTAATTATGGCAGTTTCTCCATGGGGGATTTGCAGTTGTTATTTTATATACTCACCTAAAGACATAAACACCCAGCGCTGTAAACCCGAGCAAGATACATTCATAATTAACAAATGCAAATATCTCTCATTGCCTCATACTGTGCAGGTAAATGTGTGCATTTCCAGCTGCTTTGCCTGTGTTTGCATCAAACCGAAGAGGTGTTTGAAACGACGTAGAGTGTGTGTAATTGCTTTTTGTTTATGATTTAGTATGGCTTTGACTTAACATTCATTGAATTATTGTGCAAACATTTATTGATGTTTATGGAAACTACATACTTTAGTAAGAAATATTTTAGGCTGGGCGGCATGGTGCCTCAGTGGTTAGCACTGTTGCCTCACAGCAAGAAGGTCACTGGTTCGAGTCCTGGCTGTTTCAGTGGGCATAAAGTATGTTATATCTGAGTTACAGAACAATTTTTTTGTGAGTACAGACTTTCACATTCCATCTTGTGTTATGAA